>NC_081535.1:30193891-30466391 GCF_030273125.1 Centropristis striata
TGTGTTCACACCTTCCCACGGCCGCCGCTCCGGCAGCAGATGGAACTTTTTGTCCAGGATTATAGAAAACATGTTTATTTACCGGAGCTCCGAGTTTCACAGAGACACGAAGAAACAACGAGTTCACTCCACAGATCAGATTTATATCGACAGATTATACAATAATAGAGCCACGTACTGTAATTTAGTATTAAATAAAGGAAAATCAGAGACTTCAGGCCTCTAAAAGGAGAGTTTAGGAGGCTTTAGTCTCAGATTTTTTGTATTTTCTGTTCAGTAACAATATTTATTTCAGCTTCAACAAAAAAGAAATGAAAATAATAATTCTCATTATAAAAAGATATATTGTTATTTTTCTATATTATAATATTATATATATTTTGGGACATATATATATATAACTATATATAACTATATATATATATAGTTATTATAATATTATTATATAATATCGTATATATATATGTTGGGACATTAGATATAGAAGTAATATATATTATTATTTGAAGTTTTTTAAATTATTGTAAATTTAAATTTTATATATATATATATATAAAAAGAGAGAGAGAGAGAGAGGAGGAGAAAGAGGAGACGGAGGAGAGGAGAAGAGGAAGAAAAGGAGGAGGAGAGAAGGAGGAAGAGGAGGAGGAGAGAAGGAGAAGAGGAAAGAAGCAGAGGAGACAAGGAAGAGGGGGAGGAGGTTACTCAGCCTCAAGTTGCTTCTCTTTATTTTCCTCCAGCCGCTCACACACACACACACACACACACACACACAGTCATCCTCAGGCCGACCACAGTCACACACACTCTCAGCCGTCATGTCTATTTTTAGTGTGTACCAGTTATTTTTAGACCACTACCGGTTTCCAGCCATTTAGCTGGGAGGGAGCGCAGCCAACACAAAGGAACTGGACTCACTCTGCAGGCAGCGTCACTGTGGGTGTGTGTGTGCGTGTGTGCATGTGTGTGTGCCTGACTTTATTGAAAATCTGTTTCTAATCTGAAATAGCACACACACACACACACACACACACACACACACACACACACACACGCACACACACACATGCACACACACACACCCACACACAGTGCAGAGCGGGCCAAAGCAAAATAAGGTTAACAGAGTAAAAGTTGAGGAATGCAGAACTTCTCTGTTTTATAAATAGCAGCAAGGTTCCCAGGCTAAGTGAGCACAATACAATAAGCTGATAGTTATCTACACATACACCCACACACCCACACACACACACACACACACACACACACACGCTCGGGGGGCAACATGCCAACCCGCCACATGAGGAGAAAAAAAGAAAAAAAAGAAATGACCAAAACAAAGGAGCCTCTCTTCTGCTGAATTCCTGTCTGGCAGAAATCTCAGTGAGTGTTTTCACAGCTCACTATCACTCTGTTCAGCCCACTATACGCTCTATTTTACTCCTGAAGTGGATAAAAAGATATTAATTGATAAGTAAATAACAGGAGAATTCATCTGAAACTATTCTGAGCAGTTTTTGAGGAAGTTCTCAGATGCTTTACTGCAGTAAAAGTAGTAATATCACACTCTAAAATACTAAAATATATCTTAATTCTCCATACATCAACTTAACTTTTTGGGGGTAATTTTGTGTATTTTTGTCATTTTATGTCCTCTTATAGTCATTTTGTGTCTTTTTAAAAATTTTTTTTTCTTCTTTGGTAATTATGTTTCTTTTTTTGGTAATTGAATGTCTCTTTTTGGTAATTTTACGTATTTTTTGGTCAATTTCCGTCCTTTTGTCAGTTTACGTTCATTTTTGGTAATTTTGTGTCTTTTTTTGGTCATTTTTTTAACCTTAAGTTGGTATTTTGTGTCTCTTTCGATAATTTTTGGTCTTTTTTTTGTTCCCTCTGCTTCCAGTCTTTACGCTAAGCTAAACTAAGCTAACCTCCTCCTGCAGCTTCTTAGTCGCACTCAGAATAAAATCTGAGCTTCCTTCTGAATCATCAGCTGCTCGTCTCGCTCGCTGTGGCACGGCGGGCGCAACCTTGGCACCGCCAGGATGAGCCATGTGTTGTTGAATTACCCTGAGAGGTCACACACACACATACACACACACACACACACACCCACACACACACACCTCACAGTGATCCCTGTCATCATCCAATCAGAAAACAGCCTGATTCATTAGGTGTGTTGGCGTCGGATCAAAAGTTAACAGTGAAACACAAGAATCACACTGAGATCACACACACACACACACACACTGAGGTGTGTGTGAGCACGAGCTTCAACACGTTCATTAATAAACTGAAGTAAAGCTCTTTTATTTAATATTAATGTGATTTATTCTGTTAATATTTGCAGCCATCCTGCGTTCATCAGCGTGATTAAAAAGTTTATTAAAAAAGTCACATTAGCTGATAAAGTAATTCATAAATAAATTAATGTCTAATAAATAAATAAAATATGCATATAAACATACCAAAAAAAACACAAAAAATACAATTTATTATTAATTCTTTATATAAATTGATATTTCTGTTTTAAATGTATAATATAATACTGAATAATGAAATAAATCTGTGTAGCTTAATATGTGGGAAACAAATAAAATGCAAAGGTAAATTGATACATGAATAAATTAAAAAAATAAATCTAAAATACAGAAAATAATTACAAATAATATATAAATTAAATAGGGAAAAAATTAAGTAAATTATTACAAAAGTTGTATAAATAAAGAAGCAAATTGAAACAGCTGGGAACCAACTTTTCAGGTTCCAGATTCGTTTTTGGTTAAAATGCAAAACACACATTTACATTTAAAATATTTTATAGTTTCTTAGTATTATATATACTTAGTTGTTACACTAGTTTTTCTTTAAATGTTTGGGGTTTTTCACATAGATTTGCCATGTAAGCTTAGAGATATATATTTTTTTACTTTCTTATAACTTTTTTTGTGATTTTTTTTTCTTCCAACCAACATTATGCTTATCTCCAAGTGCAAATGCCCCTTTTTATAAAAATAATAAATTAACTATTTCATATATTTTTTATATTTAAGTTACGTCAGGAAATGTTCTGTTGCAGTAAAATAATAAAAAAAAATTAAAGAAGAAACCTAAAAAAATTAAATAAAATATAAACGCTATATTCTCATTAACGGAAACAAAAGCAGACAATGAAGATAAAGAGCAGCAGCGAGCGTCGGGGAGGAAACGTGTTAGCAGCAGTAAATAATCCGGCTGCTGCTTCACACTCGATACGCTGCAGAGATGAACGAGATTACGGTAACGAGATAAACGGATTCAAGAGGATTACAGGCGATTACAGAGCTTGTAAGCTCGGTTCTGACCCGCCGGCCAAGAGGCCATGAGGCGGCTCGCGTGGAGGGACAGCTCAGTACCAACACACACACACAGCCGCGACATGTGAACACGGTAAACACTGTAAACACATCAACAACATGTGAACACGGACAGGACAGTAAACACTGTAAACACCGTCAACAAACTGAACACTGATCACAGCCGTAACATGTTTCTCTGCTTCTTCTCAACATTTTTCCTCCGAACAAACCTGAATCTACGGTGGCCCTGAGAGCTCACAGCGCTGCAACTTAAGAAAACACATGCAAATACACAAAACACAAGCAGATTGAGAAAACATCTTCATCAATTTGACAACACAAGCGCAGCATTTAGAAAACTCGATCCAAAGACCACAACACAAAAACAAAAAAGCGCTGCAAGTAGACCACAACACAACAGAAGTGTTTCCAGAGGACACTTAAAAGTGATGCACACGTCTGGACGTACTTGTGATATCATCACATTATTTCATGATTATGATAATTTCACGTTGTAACGTGTTATATAGCGTTAGCCCGCTAGCGTAGCTCGCTAGCCCATATCAATCACATTGCAGTTAAACACATCAAATAAATGAATGATACATGTTTCAGTTGGTCACCAGCCTGCTAATGCTAACACGATATCGATAGGCGGCTAACGTTAGCATGCTAACAATCGGCTGCTAACGTTAGCGTGCTATCGATCGTTATATCGTGAAATTATCACAATCTTGAAATAACGTGATAATATCAAGCGTGTCCAGACGTGTGCATCACTTTTAAGTGTCCTCTGGAAATACTTCTGTTGTATTCTGGTCTATTTGCAGCGCTGTTTCTTATTGTTTGCGTTGTGGTCTTTGCAGCGCTTTTTCTAAATGCTACACTTGTGTTTTCAAATTGATGAATATGTTTTCTTAATTTGCTTGTGTTTTGAGTATTTGCATGTGTTTTCGTAAGTTGCAGCGCTGTGAGCTCTCAGGGCCACCGTATGAATCTTTTATTCTGTACGTCATAAAGCTTATAACTAGTTTACTGTGTATGTTTGAGTTATTGACTCTCAACTTTTCTTAGAGTTTACCTGCCATTACTTTAGATAGATGCCTATTATAAAATAAATAAATAAAAAATAAAGCCAGAAAGTGATGTAATGTTCAGAATAGAAAATAGCTTTCTGAGTTTACATTTATAAAGAGATAACTCACAGATTCACAAAAAAAAAAAGGAATATGAATTAAAAACATTATTGAGAAAAAAAACGGAATATTGTTTGACATTAACGTGGTAAATTTCCGAGACAAACACTTTAAAATTCTCTTAGAATGATGTTGTAAATTTATGAGAAAACCCCACACAAAATGTAAGAAAAAAACATTAAAAAATTAAATATAAAAAAGTGAGATTATTGTGGCAAATCTACGAGAAAAACACACAAAATTTATAGAGAAAAAAAATTCACAGTGAAAAAAATCTTGAATATTCTCTGAGATAAAAGCCGATATCGCAAAAATGTCAAATTTTTCCCTTCTTGTAAATTTACAACTTTAATCTTTAAAATTCAGGTAAATAAATAAACAGTCCTGTGTTTCTGCTGTTTCTGCCTCCTGACTCAGGAGAATAAGACCTGCTGCTCTCTGACCTCTGACACGCTGAGCTTAGCAGAGAGTGTGTGCGTGTGCATGTGTCCAGCAGAGTGTGTGTCTGTGTGTGTGTGTGTTCACAGAGGCACACACACACACACACACACACACTTGCCATTGTGTCCTAACTCTGTTACATAAGCGGAGTGAGAACAAGGTTCGGAGCTCTGTGGGTCACAACAACACAACACAGTTTAGTTCTTGTTTTAAAACATTAGAGTCACTTTTTGAGTGTCTGTGTGTGTGTGTGTGTGTGTGTCTGTGTCTCTGTTCGTGTGTGTGTGTGTGTGTGTGTGTGTGTCTGTGTCTGTGTGCGTGTGTCTCTGTCTGTGTGTGTGTGTGTGTCTGTCTGTCTGTCTCTCTGTGTGTTTTTGTCTCTGTGACTGTGTGTGTGTGTGTCTGTCTGTGTGTGTGTGTCTCTCTGTGTTTGTGTGTCTGTCTGTGTGTGGGTGTCTGTCTGTGTGTGTGTGTGTGTCTGTGTGTGTGTGTTTGTGTGTGTGTCTGTCTGTCTGTGTTTGTCTGTGTGTGTGTGTGTGTGTGTGTTTCTGTGTGTATGTCTGTCTGTCTGTGTGTGTGTGTGTGTGTGTGTGTGTGTGTGCGTCTCTTTCTTTCTCTCTGTCTGTCTGTGTGTGCGTGTGTCTCTTTCTCTCTGTCTGTCTCTGTGTGTGTGTTTCTGTCTATGTGTGTGTATGTGTGTCTGCGTGTGTGTGTGTGTGTGTGTGTGTGTGTGTGACTCACGTCCACGATGTCAGCGTTGGTGCGGCTCTCGTGCGGCTCGTTGTACTCGGTGTATTTCAGCAGGACCTTGTCCATGTCGGTGCTGGCGTACTGGAACAGCTTGTTGGTGCTGTTGAAGATGATGAGAGCGATCTCACAGTCACACAGCACGCTCAGCTCGTACGCCTTCTTCATCAGGCCGAACTTACGCTTGGTGAAGGTCACCTGACCGCAAACAGAGGAGGAAACGTGTCAGGGTTTAGTTTCAGGGAGCTGGAGTTAAATCTGAGGAAAGGAACATTCTGAAGCGTTGTGTGATCTGATGTTAAATCTCTCTTTTTATTCTGAACTGCTTTTAATCTATGACCAGTGATGTTGATTTCAATTGTTTGTTTCCATTTGTAAATGCATTTTTCACTGAATTTTTAACTGTAAAGCCTCTTTGAGTACCATGTAAAGCGCTAAAATGTATTATTATTATTATAATTAATAATAATAATTCTGTGTTTGAACATTTCTCTATTAACCTCAAATTATGTCAATATTTATTTTATTAAAAAACTTCAATATTCTCTTAGATTAATGTTGTAACTACAAGCAAAAAATCATGTATATTCTGAAAAAAAACCCAACATATGTAGACGTTCAGGAAGAACTCAGTACGCTCAAAGTGAAGTCGGATCAATGACAGGTATTATGGTTTTGCCAAAAATGCTATCTGTTCGAGGCCAGAAATTTCATTCTGTCCACCTGTACTGTCACTGTGCCGGAACAGGTGTGCGATTTTCGCTACACACACACACACACACACACACACACACACACTTTTTGAGGTAAAAGGGCATAGTTTAAAATCTCTGAAGAATCTCATCATAGTGTACACACACCGGCAGTAGCCCCCGTGGCCCTTTCAGAATTTCCCCAGGGGAAATTTTCTAGTTTTATATCTACCATCATGTTTGATCTTTGCTCTGTTTTTGAGTCATTCTGAGTCTGTTTTCACATTGAGTCTGAAATGAAATGTGCAATATAAATAAACTTTACTTGAGTGGAGACATTGGTTTATGATAAACATGAGTTATGTTGACTCTTTGGACTCTCTGTTTGGTTTCCAGTCGTCCGTTTGTTCCCGTAGATTTCTGCAGAATATGAAGCATCGCAGTGCAGACGGTTAAAATCAATCTGCACTTAAACAGCATCACCGACATAAATTATGTACGTAAGTAAATGCAAAGCTGACGTTCAGTGTGATGGATGACAACAGCTCAAGAGTCTGCTAATTGATTTCCAATCCTTCACTGAAACAGAAAAGAAGGCAAAGCGACGAGCCGCACCGAGCTGCAGGAAACGACCACGTGAGTTACAACTTTTATTTGCTTCATTGTCGACTAAAAATAGGTTCCACCGAACTGGATCAGGCTGCAGACAAACAGATGGATTTCAAACCGGTTTCTTGTGAAGGTCAGACGTAATAATCCCTCATTGTTCAGATAAACGGCGTGCACGCTTCTGTAAACAGAGAAGGTCAGAGGTCTGCGCTGGAAGTTTACAGCTCAGCTTTTGTTTTCTCTGTTAAATAAGTTTAATTCACCTGCAGGTTTGTTCCCCACCTCCTGTTTTTACTGGCGTTATGACCAGATGTCAGCAATTAACTTCAGAAGTTTGAGGTTATTATAACGAGCGCTACGAAAATAAAACTCAGGTTTTAGAGTTTTCCTTTTTGTGTGAGCACATTTCCACCATGAGTTCGACCGTGATGGGAAAAACGATCCTGGAAGTTGTTATAATTAGAAACATGCTCGAAATAATGACTTAATATCTCAAAAATAATGAGAAGTGGTACAAAATAATAAGAAACTTTCTTGAATTATTGACTGAGCATCTTAAGGTGAGTAGAAACTTTCCAGAAATAATGACTTATCTTGAAACACAAAGATTAAATATCTCAAAATAACTCTCGAAACACGACTTGGTATCTTAAAATGATGACCAAGTAGTCTCGAAATAATAAAAAACTTTCTTGAGTTATTGACTGAGCATCTCAAAAGAACGAGAAACTTTACAGAAATGGTTTAATATCTCAAAATACAGCAAAATTTCTCAAAAAATGATTTCGTAGCTTAAAATAATGAGAAACCTTCTAGAAAAATAATGACAAAAATGTATCAAAAAGTATCTCGAAATAATGAGAAACTTTCTTGAATTATTGACTGAGCATCTTAAATGAAGTGGAAAATTTCCAGAAAGTATGACTTAATACATTGAAATAATAAGAAACCTTCTCGAAAATAATGACTTCAGATGTTTAAATAATGAGAAACTTTCTCTAAATAATGACTTGTAATCTCAAAATAATGACATTTCTCAAAAAATTACTTAGTATGTTGAAATAATGAGAAACCTTCTAGAAAATAATGATTAATTAATGATCCTGGAGGTCATTATAATTAGGAACATGCTGGAAATAACGAGAAGTAGTTATTAAATGATTGACCAAGTATCTCAAAATAAGGAGAACATTTCCAGGAATTACTTATCTCAGAAATTATATGAAAAATGTCTCAAAAATGACTTCTCAAAAAAACGGGAAAAAAATCCAATTTTTAAGCTTTTGGTCTTTCAAAACCCCCAAAATATTCAGTTTTAAATCAAAGAAAACCAGCAAATATTAATTAAAAGTACTAATAGTTAGTTGTTGTGTCCATAAAAAGCTGACGTCATCAAATGTAATAAAACCAGCAAGTATTCAAAAAATGGTGGAAAAAAGGTGAAAAAAGGAGAGGAACTGACAGTAAATTACAGGTTACAGATGTAACTACGGCACTATGATATTTATTTTCCGGTCAAATAGAATAAAATGAGATTTATTGTTTAGTTTTTGTTGTTTTTATGGTGGAATACAACTGGGTATTTGGATTTCACTGGTATTGGTGTCATGAAATCTCAAATTTTGAGGAAAGGTTTCATTATAACTACTTAGAGGATCTTTTTCTTTTACTGGCAGAAATGTACTTCTTTACATCTTGACTTAAACAAAAGGAGCTGAAACTTATAAACACATACGCACATGCACACACACACACACACACACACACAGTCCAGCAGCAGGACTGAGAGGTCAGTGTGCTTCAGTGTTTCCCTGCTAACGGGGGTCAGGAAGCACATGTGCCTGCATTTCCTGTCATAACAGGAAGAGAGGAACCGCTCCCCCAGACCGAACTGTGTGTGTGTGTGTGTGTGTGTGTGTGTCAGCCCCATTGACAATAAGCTCTCATTACTCAGTTTTTCATATCTGTTGCTCTGAGCCTCTTGTGAGGATCACATGACGTGATGTCACCAGTCTGAGGAACTGCCGAGTGTGTGTGTGTGTGTGTGTGTGTGTGTGTGTGTGTATACATAAAGCTGCTTTTACAAAGAATTACTTTATTCAAACATATTTACAGACACGATATTTGACACCTGCATAAAAACGACGAGACAAAAAACCCTAAAAAACAAATATGTTTAGTGATTATTGTTTCTCTCTCAGGCTAAATTTTAATTGCATTTGAGTTAATAAAACTAAATTAATAAGGACTCCAATTTCTCTTTAGCGAATCCTCAAATTAAACTATTTCCTCATGAATTTAATATTTTATTACATATTGAAATTCTACCGACAGTGCACAAGCAAAATGTTGGGAGACAGTTTGAACTTTTTTGTGGTCATAGGAATGAACAGAGCCCCGCCTCCAACACTGTGTCTGTTCTCTTTATACATCAGTGTAAATTGCAAAGTGTGGGACTTATTCATTGTTCCATCAGTAAATAAACATCTGACAGTTAAATTAGTAATTTCTCGGAGGTTTTGACATTCTGATTTACAGAGTTTGATCCGTTTGGTCAGATAACATTTAGAAAGTCTAGAAGATAAAATAGTTTTATTCAGGTTCAAGGAGGTGGAAGTCTTTACTGCGCTGCTCCAAGGGAAAAACACATGCAGAAGTACTGCAGGAGATCCATCCGGAGGTTTTTATACACGGTAGTCAAACTTTTTTTGGCTTTATGCAACACTGACCAACTTTCATAAGAATGAACAGAGCCCCGCCCCAGTGTAATACACAAAATATGGGACTTATTTCAATCAGCAGCATTTATTGCATTTATTTTGGACTTATGTAGTGTTCAAGGTGCAACTCTTATGTACTCTGAGGTTTGTTCTGACATTCAAATCCACATATAAAGGTGAAAGATTTCTGTTTACTCACGTGTCTGTTCCGTTCATCCATAATCCGTGCTATCTGAATCTTTTTCCTCCCCATCTTCGCTATTTTGTTGAGTTTTTCCTCTTCTTCCACAATCTTCTTCTTCTTCTTCTTCTCTGGCTCCTCTGATTGACTTCCAGGTGCTTACAAATGTTCACTTTCCAATCCCAAACCTGCTGGTTCCTGCACACACAAAAACACACATAACAGATTAATGAACTGTGTCACACCTGAGGAGGTGGCGTGTCAAAGTTTAAGTAACTTTCTCTAAAGATTGAGAAATTTTCTCAAAATAATGACAAACTTTCTCTAAATATTGAGAAACTTTCTCTAAATAATGACAAACTTTCTCTAAATATTGAGAAACTTTCTTTAAATAATGACAAACTTTCTCTAAATATTGAGAAACTTTCTCTAAATAATGACAAACTTTCTCTAAATATTGAGAAACTTTCTAAATAATGAGAAACTTTCTCTAAATAATGACAAACTTTCTCTAAATGAGGAACTTTTCTCTAAATAATGAGACATTTTCTCTAAATACTGAGGAACTTTCTCTACTTTATCTAAATAATGAGAAACTTTCCCTAAATGAGAAACTTTTCTCTAAATAATGAGACATTTTCTCTAAATACTGAGGAAGTTTCTCTAAATACTGAGAAACTTTCTCTAAATAATGAGAATTTTTCTCTAAATAATACATTTTCTCTAAATACTGAGAAACTTTCTCTAAATACTGAGGAACTTTCTCTAAATACTGAGAAACTTTCTCTAAATAATGAGAATTTTTCTCAAAATGAGAAACTTTTCTCTAAATAATGAGACATTTTCTCTATATAATGAGAAACTTTCTCAAAATATTAAGAAACATTTCTTTAATTTATAAGAAACTTTCTCGAAATAATGAGAATTTTTCTCAAAATAATGAGAAACTTTCTCTAAAACCTGCTGCTTCCTGCGCGCACACACACACACACACACACACACACAGAGCAGGTCAATGAAGTGTGTCACACCTGAGGAGGTGGCGTGTCAAACGACAAAAACATTGCAAAACCAAAGAGAAACAGAAACATGTATGAACAACACATTTAATTAGTAAAAGGAGGATGGCGTGCTAGTGGTGGCGTGCAGGGTTTAAAGGCGGTGCACGCACAGACAGGCAGCGTCCGTCCGCTCGCTGCTGCAGGATCCCCATGACACGCTCACAAACCTCCGCCCAGGCTTCCTCGGGGGTTTACTGCACGCTCCGTAGGAAGTGAAAAAAACGGCGCGTCACAATGCAAATAATAAGGAGTGATGAGCTCGCCGCCATCACAAAAACATCTGGAGGGTTTTTCACAAACCACAACTGAAGACAGGGTTGTGTTTTTACTGCGCGGCGGGTGGAGCTCAGACCCACGGTGGGGCAATAAAAGTTAATTCTTAGAGGACAAAAGATGCAGAATAATGTGATTCACAGAAAGAGAAGCATAAAACAGGAAACATAAAACAGGATAGAGAGGCAATTTAAGAGATTTAAACTAATAGGAAATTTAAAAAATATACTTGAATTACTGTTAATTAAGGCTATTTTAAAAGTTCTGGTGGTGAAGCAAGGACCAAAAGGAAGATCATAGGAGCAGAAAAAAACACGCATTAAATGTAGACTGATATATAACTAAAACTATAACTTATTAAGACAAATAAAGCTTAGTTAAGGAACATAACTTCTAATTAGTTGCAGTACAAACAACCAGTGGAGGGGCATTGTTTTTTCAAACTTGAATTTGAACTTGATAAAGAGCTTAAAAAACGTATAATAGGCTGAAACTTTTTTTTCTGTTTCCTGAAGATATTTTAGTGCATGGACTCGTGACTGTGTTGTTTTCAGTGCATGTTCGATCAAATGTTTATGTGCATATTTGCAGCTTCAGAGGAAAATATGCTGCTAAATGACACCATGCATCAGAACCAAAAACTATGCAACAGACATTATTGTTGGATTCTTAAAGTTCCAACAGTCAATGAATGAATTATGTGTGAAGAAAGCTCAGTCAATTCATATTTAAAAATTCACAAAAAAATAAAGCGTTTGCACTAACCAGATCTTGTTAAAAACATTAAATTCTGCTCCTCAGAGACACTGAGAAGACATGATTGATTATGCTGAGACCAACGGTCACGTGACAAATATTCACTGGAAATCTGTTTACACAGAGCTGAGAGGAGAGGACAGGAGAGGCTGTTTACACAGAGCAGAAGGGAGAGGACAGGAGAGGCTGTTTACACAGAGCAGAGAGGAGAGGACAGGAGAGGTTGTTTACACAGAGCAGAGAGGAGAGGACAGGAGAGACTGCAAACATGGCAGTACTTCAATATGTAAAATATGTGGAGAAAACTGTGTTTTTCTGGTTTCTGTCATTCTAAATGTGTTATTCTGCAGTAAGACATGTTCGAGTTCTGATTGTGCTGATTCCATAGAGCTGTAGGACTTATAGATTTATATAGATTTTATATGTTGCAGTTAAAAACAAGGACACAGGGAGGAAAATGTGACACACGGACTAGAAGAGCACACAGAGGAAAAAGTGTGTTGCAGGGACAGATTAAAGCTGAAACCTGTGCAGGACTGTCAGCACTCAGCGTCTGCATGTGTGTGTGTGTGTGTGTGTGTGTGTGTGTGTGTGCCATGTGACCCGTGTGTTGCTCCTCAGGTGGAGCTTAAGAGCTCGGGTCGCCAAGTTAACTAGATGTTCACACACACTGAGACAGACGCCAACAAACACACAAACACACACTCACACTCACACACACACACACACACACACGGCAGGTTTTCTTGGCATCTCTCTGTCATCGCAGCAGGTGAAGAAAAGGAGAAGACAAAGACGTCCTCGCTGCCAGGCGGTGCCCGGCCTCGGGCTCACGAGAGGAAACGGAGAATGAAATTGGGATTCGAAGACGTAAAAGGATGACGGAGGAGAAGCTGCTTTGAGTTACTGCAGTTCTTTAAATGATGCTCCTCATCATCATAAATATAACACGAATAATCTGTTTTGACAAAGGAGACATTCATAAAAGTCTCATTCTGTTTGAAGAACAGTCCAAAACACAAAAAAGATTCAGCTTATTGTGACGTAAAACGAGAAAAAGAAGCAAAAATTACTACTAAACTAAACGACTAACTATGTCCTATGATTATTAAACGATGCTGTTTGTAGTCGAGTCCAAGTCAGTCTCGAGTCCTCAGTGTTCGAGTCTAAGTCACCAAAGAAAAGCCAGAGTCAAGTCAGAGTCATCAACACCTGAGTTTGAGTCAGAGTCCCGAGACCTCAGTGTTCAAGTCTGAGTCCAAGTCTCCAAGAAGAGTCCAAGTCCAAGTCATCAATACCTTAGTTAAAGTTAAAGTTAAACTCCCCAGTGTTTAAGTCCAAGTCACCAAGAAGAGTCTGAGTCAAGTCATGTTAGTTCAAGTTTTCCAGAGTTTGAGTTTTCACCAGTTTTCAAGTCTGAGTCAGGGTCACCAAAGAAGAGTACAGTTGAGTCCCACGTCCCCAGTGTTCAAGTTGGAGTCCAAGTCGGAGTCACCAAGAAGTGTCTAGGCCAAGTCATCAATCAAGTCTCCAGTGTTTAAATTTAGAGTATGAGTTTGAGTCTTCGATACCGATTTAAGTCGAGGTCTGAATCACCAAAGAAGAGCACAGTCGAGTCAGAGTCTAGTCATCAATACCTGAGTTTAAGTCCATGTCCCAAGTCCTCAGTGTACAAGTCAGAGTGACCAAGAAGAGACGCGGTCAAGTCATCATTACCTGAGTTTGAGTGCAAGTCCATGTTCTGAGTCCCAGAGTTCAAAGTCAGAGTCCGAGTCTGAGTCTCCAGTGTTCAAGTCCAAGTCACCAAGAAGAGTCTGAGATGAGTCGTCAATACCTGTTCAAGTCCAGAGTCCCAAGTTTTCAAGTCAGAGTCAGAGTCACCAAAGAAGAGCCCGAGTCAAGTCCAAGTCATCAATACCTGACTTTGAGTCTGCATCCCAATGTGTTCGAGTCCAAGTCACCAAAGAGCCCCAACTGAGTTTGAGTCTAAGTCCCCAGTGTTTAAGTCCAAGTCAACAAGAAGAGTTCCAGTCGATTCCAAAACATCAATACCTGACTTAGAGTCTGCATCCACAGTGTTAGAGTCCGTGTCTAGGTTAACAAAGAGCCCCAATTGAGTCCAAGTCGAGTTATCAATAATTGAGTTCTAGTTTAGTTTAGTTTAAGTCCTGGGTCCCAAGTGTTTTAGTCTGAGTCACCAAGAAGAGACTGAATTGAGTCATCTTTACCCGAGTCTGAGTCCCAAGTCCTCAGTGATTAAGTCAGAGTCCGTGTCAGAGTCACCAAAGAAGAGCCCAAACTGAGTTAGAGTCAAGTCATTAATACCTGAGTTTGAGTTTAAGTCCCGAGTCCCCAGTGTTCAAGTCCGAGTTTAAGTCTGAGTCACCAAGAAGAGCCGGGGTCAAGTCATCGATACCTGAGTTTGAGTCACACGTTATAAATGTACCAGCCCAAGTCTGTTTCAACTCATGAGTCCTGAAAATCGTGCTGTGAGTCCGAGTCATCAGAGTCCAAGCCGTGTCTTGAGTACCGAAAACTAGGTCTAGAATTTATTGTTGTTGTTTTTTTCCTTTTTTAAAAGTTTTGTTTGTTTTTTTCTTGTTAAACTGTTTTGTTAGTTTGTGGAAAAACACATATTTTAATACTAAATATATTCAACCCTATCTCCGGTTTTACTTGTTCCGTCGTCATCGAAGACAAACTGGCCTCATGGAGTTTGAAGCAGAACTTTAGAAACAAGCTGCTGAAGGTTTTAACGTTGAAGTAATCGATTAATCACTATCTGCAGCCTAATGAACCTCCTCTCCTGTTTTCTGCAGCAGGAATGAATAAAAAAGAGCTGTCAGCTTCCCTGACATCAAGCAGTAATTAACATGTTTTGTCACAACACATGAAACGCTGTGATTAACGGTATCAGGAGCGTCTGCGGCGAGCAGCAACACGCCGGCCAGAGAGAGCTACAGGAATATCTGGAGTCTGAGTCACTCTACCTCTCAGCTCAGGGATCAACAACACGGTTTAAATTTAGAGCGCTCGGCACACTCAGCGTGTCGTCGTGAGAAAAAGGGAATTTTAGGCCAAACTGAAGATTGCATAAAACAATAAAACCCTGAGCGTGTGCCGTGTATCTGTAGGTGTGATTTACTGCAGCGCTTGATCTTTTCCAGGATGACAGCAAATCTCCACCCAGCTCACCCTCACGCGCACAAACCTTCCCGGCTATTTATAGGCTCAGTGTAAAGCAGAAGGACTCCAAAAATAAAAGACTGAACTTTTTACCCCAAACAACAATACGACTGGTTTCTGGTTCACAGACAGAGAGAGACTGTTGAGCGGAGAGATGGAAATCAGCCATCTCACGCAGTCCTCAGCTGCTCCCTCGCTCGCTCTCTCTCTCTCCTCTCGCCAATTATTTTCCAACACGCCGAACCTCACGGAGACAGCGTGTGTGTTTATGCATATGTGCTGCTGTACATTTAATTTGTGTGTGAGCAGCAGAGAGCTAATGGGGGACATGTGGCGGTGCCCTTGTGTTCCTTGGCAGGACACTCTGCATGTCTCTGTGGGGGAGGAGGAGGAGGTGAGGAGGAGGAGGAGGTGAGGAGGGTGAGGAGGGTGAGGGGTGTCAGGCGCGGCTGCTCCGGGCCGACAGACCCGACTTCCAGGAAGCCCCATGTTTAGACTGTTTACCTGCAACTGTAAATCAGTCTTTAAAAGCAGCTTCTGTCTAATGGAACGAGGCTAACTGAAGTTATCAAGCTGTATAGAGCAAGTACAGGTTCATTATTTACTACTTTCTGGTTTAGTTATTATTGTTATTTGTTATTTGATTCTATAAAACAGGGCTGTGACGTCATGATTGACAGCTGGAACTAGCCTGAGTCCGAGTCCAAGTCACCAAAGAGCCCAAATGGATTTTGAGTCTAAGTCCCAGGTCCCCAGCGTTTAAGTCTAAGTCACCAAAGAGTCTGAGTCAAGTCCAAGTCACCAAAGAGTCCAAATTGAGTCTGAGTCGAGTCATCACTACCTGAGTTTGAGTCCCCAGTGTTCAAGTTTAAGTCAGAGTCACCAAGAAGAGTCTGAGTTGGCTGTGAGTCTGTTTCAAGTCAACAATCCTGAAAATCGAGCTTTGAGTCCGAGCCCAAACAACTTTAAATCAGAGAATAAAGAAAGCAGCTTCTGTCTAACTGAATGAAGCTAATTGAGGTTAACAAGCTATAAAAGAGCAAGTACAAGTTCATTGTTTACTCTTTTTCTTTCTGGTTTTAATTAGTTAATTGATATGATATAAAACAGGGCTGTGACGTCATGATTGACAGCTGGAACTAGCCTGAGTCCGAGTCCAAGTCACCAAAGAGCCCACATGGATTTTGAGTCCAAGTCCCAGGTCCCCAGCGTTTAAGTCTAAGTCACCAAGAGTCCGAGTCAAGCCCAAGTCACCAAAGAGTCCAAATTGAGTCTGAGTCGAGTCATCAATACCTGAGTTCGAGTCCCGAGTCCCCAGTGTTCAAGTTTAAGTCAGAGTCACCAAGAAGAGTCTGAGTTGGCTGTGAGTCTGTTTCAAGTCAACAGTCCTGAAAATCGTGCTTTGAGTCCGAGCCCCGGCAACTTTAAATTAGTCTTTAAGAGAATAAAAAAAGCAGCTTCTGTCTAACTGAATGAAGCTAATTGAGGTTATCAAGCTATAAAAGAGCAAGTACAAGTTCATTGTTTACTCTTTTTCTTTCTGGTTTTAATTCGTTATTTGATATGATATAAAACAGGGCTGTGACGTCATGACTGACAGCTATCACTAGCCCGAGTCCGAGTCCAACTCACCAAAGAGCCAGAATTGATTTTGAGTCTAAGTCCCGAGTCCTCAGTGTTTAAGTTTGAGTCACCAAGAGACTGAGTCGAGTCCAAGTCAGCAAATCATCAATACCTGAGTTCAAGTCCCGAGTCCCCAGTGTTCATGTTTAAGTCAGAGTCACCAAGAAGAGCCTCAGTTGAGTCATCAATATCTAAGTTCAAGTCTGCATCCCCAGTGGAGTCCTAGTCAAAGTCACCAAAGAGCCCGAATTGAGCGTGAGTCCAAGTCCACGTCCTTGTGCACCAGGATACATGAGTCAGAGTCATCAGAGTGCGAGTCTGTTTCAAGTCACGAGTCCTGAAAATCACGCTTTAAGTCTTTAGGGGGTATAAAAAAAAGCAGCTTCTGTCTCACTGAAGGAAGCTAACTGAAGTTATCAAGCTATAAAAGAGCAAGTTAATGTTCAGCAGTTTGGGATTATTCCTTTTCTTTCTTTCTCGTTTTAATAAGTTATCCGATGTGATATCAACGGTGCTGCGATGTCATGATTGACAGCTGGAACTAGCTCCTTTTACTGACATTTCAAACCGTGATATTTTCGACTCTGGGACGTTCAGACCAATACTCCTTTACCACCAACGTGAACCTAGTTCTAGTTCTCATACCAGTGCTGGTTCCCAGTTAGTTCAACTTGCGAACCTTTCTGCTTTTCCACAGGCTCGAGAGCCACGTCATTACGTCTCCGTATATGTCTCCGCAAGAATAATAACAATAATGGCAGACTGCAACATCTCTCTACAAATGTTGCTCCTGGCTTTGCGACATAGTCACCAACACAATGTACCAGTTGTGTTGCTGACTATGTTGCAAAGCCAAGAGCAACATTTGTTCTACTTGTCTTGATCGCTTTGGACAGAGATTACATTCCTATTAACACTAAGCGTAACATGTTAATCTTAAAACTATGTAAGGCAAACACTAGCCCATATCGATCACATTAAAGTTAAACAAATTAAATGAATGACACACGTTTTAGTTGGTCTTGTTGGTCACAATAACCCCAGCACCTGACGTAAGTAACCCTTATCAGGACAGTAAATAATCCCAATCCAAATCTTTTAATACTTGATATTAACGTCCAATCCCCACTAGACACGTTTTCACCGGGTGGCAACCTCCGACTGACCAGTGAAGCAAACCTGGAAGAGCAATAAGACTGCATTCCTACAAAAATTCCAGCAGGGTTCGCTAACGGCAGATGCAAATGCACTCCGGTCTTAAAGTGAGACAACTTCTCCCCTCATTTATTAGCTCAGAATAAATTCTGGTGGCAACATTATGATTTCAATCTCTAGTTTCAAGTCTTCTTCAAGACAATGTGATGTTAATGTGTAAATAATGATCCCAGTTAGAAGAAAATTGATGATAAAGCAGGGTATGATTTGGTGCCTGGTTACCTTTGATACCTTTGATAAAATGTACTGTTCTGAGTTCAGTTGGACTAAAAGACTCCAAGAATTTGCTGTTCAGTTTGTAACAAACATCTAGTTTATGTTTGATAAACCCGTCCTCGGTCCTCCACAGTCCAGATCTGGTCTCCCCTGGTTTCAACAAACAAAGATGGAGACAGACGTAACGGCGATGTTGATGCTTCATTATTTATATAAAGTCTGTTTTTTTACACGGATATTTGTGTGATTACTGTCTTGCTGGCAGTAAGTCTGATCTGATACTTCTATTCACCTAAATATTGTTTAAATATCAGACTGGTCTCCCCTCAAAAACATCGATGCAGGGCGTTTGTACGGGCAGTTAAATATGACTCACATTTACGCTTTAGACTATCCTCCAACACCCTGCTGACATAGTTATGATTGATGGTGATGCAGAGTTTAAATGACTAACTAATGGGTAACTTACGTAACTGCTTCACTTCCAGCATTAACATAATTTATTTCCTGTTGAAACTGTCTTTTAGAGCCTAACCAGGAAGCTTTTTTGCAGTTTTGTAGCTTAAATTCACTGAAACTGCAGAACCAGCTCAGGACGTCTCCAGCAAAAAGTCCATTGAGTGGATTAGTTGACGGAAATAAACTGGAACCAACTGGATGTGTCTACATCAAACGTGTTATCTGGAAAGAGGTTAGCAATGTTGTAAAGCGTATAATTTAAGTTTAATGTAAAGTCTTGGTACAGTGCGGCCACTGAAAAGAAACTTCTGTGCTTCGGTCCTGCAGGCTGCAGCCTTAAACAAAGCATGTTGTGAAGCGTCTTTATTACTGTGCTATAAAGCATGACATGCATTAAACGGAGAACAGTTGGAGCGGTGGTCAAGTTCAACACTTCTTCTGTGGAGCGTTTGTGGTGGGACGCATCAGCAGTTTATAGATTACAGAAATCCCCTCAGTGATAAAAAAACGGGGCTTTTCTAGTGAACAGCTGATTCTCAAACACCTGTTTGTTGTCATGAAAAGTGTATAAAGTGCATGTTTGGATGCATCATATGAGGCCGAGCCCTGTGTCAGCACAGTTCAAAGAGTTTAATCAACTCTGAAAAACAAATACGAGCTAAATTAAAGTCCTTTAAACGTGTCGGATGTCGAGGGGAGGTAACTGGATCTAATGTCTGCGGTTTGGTGAGGGATGCCCCTCTAAAAGCAGTGAATGAGTCACTGTGGGCCACAGACGCCGCACCACATGCTCAGCATACGTGGATGATATCATACTTGCAACATCTTTACAGGATACAGCTTCTCTCTTTCTGCATGAGGTGACTCTGAGTCAAAAATCACACTGCTTTTCCGCGTCATAACTCAGACAAACCTGAACACGCAGGCATGAAAACATATTGATATAATCAGTGTCACGTACACTTTCCGAGGTGATCATTATCGCCGAAGTCCAGGCAGAATGAACACAGGTTAGGGAAGGTTTTCTTCATCAACAAACAAATCCAGTAATATTTATCTTTACATCCATAAGTACACCACAAACAGGAGCTGCTAACAGCTAATTCTGCATACTTTTAATGGAGCCAATTGGAAATATAGGCTTAAAGTCTCTGCTTGTCACTTCAAATCAACACTCCAACAGTTTAGTTTTGTACTTCCACGAACCAGGAGGACTGAAGAAACAGATTCAACAAAATTCAGGGTTCAAATGTCCGTTTTTCATGAATAAATGTCCAGAAATCATGAGAAATACTCTCCTTATACCTACAGAACTTGCCTGAGAATTATCACGAATTCTAGGTTTTTCCTCTGTACTAAAGTAACCCAGTGATATCTGTCCGTACATCTATGAGTACACTGCAAACAGGAGCTGCTAACAGATAATTCTGCACACTTTTAAACGTTCTAATTTGTTAATAATAGGCCAAAAAACCAGGGCTCACAGCATATTTCATGAGCTTTTACGGAGTCTGACTCTCCAGATGGCTTTCAGTTTTTTCTGTTGTCACAAAAAAGTCAAATTTCACACAGCGTAAGGATACAAAACTCACTCAACTTTTGCTGAAATTGACTGAAGGTCTGACCTGGAAACCCTCTGCATCTACAACAACCTGGTACTTGTTATTAATGTGATGGTATACACCAAAAAGTGATCATCATCACGTTTGTTTGATCCAAAATTAGCCGACAAATGGTGTACATAACATCACAGCCTGACAAGAATAATATAGTAGAAAATAGGTATTATTTCAAGAGTTTCGGGACGATTTAACCCTGACAGTCGGAGAAATGTAGTGTGAACTCTCGGTCAGAACTTTTTTGGTCCCAATTATCTGGTAATGGGAGCGATTTGCAGATCCGAAAGTCTTAATCCAAGCTGTTTGGTTGTAAATTGGTCAAGACAACCTTCAATATATGTAAAGAACAGTCGGGATGGAGCACCACATCTTAGACTTTCATATATGAACCCCACCATCCCGCCAACGGGACTGAAAAGTATGTTTTTAACGACATATTTCAACTTTGCTTAGACTCTCATGAACAACAAGCTGAAAACAGCTTCAAGATGCTGAGAGACCGAGAAAAACATCAAATATTCCCAAGTGGAACCAAAAACTGAACCTGTTGTGGGTAAATATTTGGTATTTTCTGCTAAAACACGAATAATAACAACTAGTAGATGCATTATTTGGTCTAAAACATGTGAGGAAATAATGAAAACCATAAATAAACAACAAATATTCATAAGTGGAACCAAAAACTGAACCTGTAGTGGGTAAATATTTGGTATTTTCTGCTAAAACATGAATAATAACAACTAAAAGATGCATTATTTGATCTAAAACATGTGAGGAAATAATGAAAACCATAAATAAACAAAAAATATTCATAACTGGAACCAAAAGCTGAAGCTGTAGCCAGTAAATATTTGGTATTTTCCTGCTTAAAACATGAGTAATAACAAATAATGGATGCATCATTTGGTCTAAAACATGGGAGGAAATAATGAAACCATAAATAAACAACAAATATTCATAACTGGAACCAAAAACTGAAACTGTAGCCAGTAAATACTTGGTATTTTCTTGCTTAAAACGTGAGTAATAACAACTAATAGATGCAGTATTTGGTCTAAAACATGTGATGAAATAATGAAACCATAAATAAACAACAAATATTCATAACTGGAACCAAAAACTGAAACTGTAGCCAGTAAATACTTGGTATTTTCTTGCTTAAAACATGAGTAATAACAACTAATTGATGCATCATTTGGTCTAAAACATGGGAGGAAATAATGAAACCATAAATAAACAAGAAATATTCGCATTTTGAACCAAACAGAAGGACTGATGTTGAACATTTTCTGTCACTTCAGCTCCAGTTTACAGTCCACTTGCAATGTAAACACATGAATCTGTGTGATTATAGATAATCTAGTAATAGTCATTTAGGAAGACAGTCAGCAGCATATTTCAGCCCTCTTTCCTCAACACAACTTTCCTTTTGGAACTATTTTTAGATCATAAAACATGTGGCTGTTTGCTGTAACAGGGTCAACCTGTTACCTCCTGACACCAAATAAATAAATAAAAACTGGTCCTGCATGCCAGAGTGTTGAATGGGCACCCAAAAATTCCTGCCCTGACTCCGGCCCTGGCTGCTAGAATCGCCCACAACTCCTTTCAGATGTCGATATAACCGCTAAAAGACAAAAACAGCCCTGAACAGAAAATATAATAAACTTTCTCCGCCTATAAGACCAGTTTTGTGTCAGTTTCTTACCGCGCGCTGCTGCAGAAAACAACTTTTATTCCTCACATGGCACGACGCACAAACTTCCCGACTGTTCTCACGCACTCTCTGCCGGGAGAAGAAGTCCGGACAGCGGCTCCACACGCAGCTCAAAGCCCGGGAACAGAGCTCCAGCTCCGGGGCAGCGGAAGAACCGTTAACAGCCGAGCCGGGAGACACGGAGAGGACACGGAGAGGACACCGGGACAAGTTCTGCAGAGTCTCTGCTGCGAGGAGAGGACAGGAGCAGATCCACAGCTGAGGAGGATTATCCCGCTCCTGTTTGTTTCCTGTTGTTTGTGGCGTGTCAAGCCCGCACGCGCCGCATCACACACACACACACACACACTTACAGTAACAGTACACGCGCACACACACACGTGCACAGCTTACCTCTGCGCTCAGCTCTGCATGTCTCTGTGTCTCTGCGTGTCTCCGTCCAGCGGTTCAGTCCATCGGCGTGTCTCCGGGAGCACCTGGACGTCACAAACACACACACACACACACACACCCACACACACACGTGCAAGTACGCATGCACGCGCACAAGACACACGAAGGAAACAGAAGGATATTTTTAGAAACACGTTTTGTTTCTGAATAAATTAAAGTTAATCAACAAGAAACACATTTAAAACAAGTTTATGTTTATTATGTTTTATTTCAGTTTTCAACAGGTCCATGCTCCAAACTGTGAGAATACTCCTCATCATTTATTGTATTGACTGCCCCTCAGTGGACACTCATGAAGCTGCACGTTTACTTTTGGTTTATTTGTCTTTAGGGGAATTTATCTCGGATATAAAGGCTGCTGCATACAAATACAATGCAATTATAGTGCAGTAAAGTGCAGAACTCATTCAATAATGTTGCACCAAACAGTTATTTTTATCATTGATTTAATTGATGATTATTTTCTTGGTTCATTTAGGAAATTATTTGGTATAGAATGTGTCAGAAAAAAGTGAAAATATGGCGGAAAAAGTCTCCAAGAGTCTCAAGTGGACGTTTAAAATGTAAATATTTTATGTTAAAAAAAAAGATTAAAAAAATGATATAACCCTCCTGTTATGTTGCGTGTCAAATTGACCATTGATTTTTTTTTTAGAAATCAATGTCATATAAACTATTGTATTTTATATGTAGGTCTTTCCAATGTACAAAAAAAAAGTTTTAACGTGCATTTTTTTTTATGAGAAATTAGTGAATTATCCTCATTGGACCTGATATGTGAGAGGGAAAGAACACCGTTGCACTAAATATTAATTGAAATGGTCAGTAATGGAGTTTAGAATGAAATATAAACAATGTTTATTGGGATTTTTTAGTTTCTGACACTTAAACATTATGCTGTTCCTGAAAAACGAACATAACAGGAGGGTTAAATAAATAAATGCTTTATTATTTGGGGTGAACCCAAAGAAATTAAATGTATTATTGAAGAATATGAAGAAAAACAGCAAATATTCACATTTGTGATCGAACCTGAAGCCATAGCCAAATCTTTGCTTCTTATTTTTGCTCAAAAAGTAACAAAATTATTTATTGATTAGTATTTGGTTCAAAATATGTCAAAAAAAATATAAAAAAGGTTTCAATGTGACGTCTTCAAATGAGTGTCAAACAGTCTGAAACCCAAAGAAATACAGTTTATTACAAAGGAAAACAACAAATATTTACATTTGGAATCTAACCTAAAGCCATAGCCATTTCTTTGTTTCTTTTTTTTTTTTGCTCAAAAAAGTACTTTAATGATTAATTGATATTTAGTTTAAAATGTGTCAAAAAAATATGAAAATGTCTGTTTTTGTCTGTCCAACAGTTCAAAACCCAAAGAAATTCAGTTTATTAATACAAAAGAAAAACAACAAATATTCCCATTTGGAATCAAAATTCATCAACTTGACTCACATGTTCTGTCAAACATATGATCAGTCCACTTGTAATGTGAACACATCCATCTATAAATAATCTTTTTTTTTTTGAAGTCGTTATAAATTAGTGTAAAGTTGAATTTTGCAGCATTTTCATGACATCAGCTGCTGGAAAGCTCTAATGAGACTGAATAGAAACAGTTTTTGTTGTTGTAAAACCAAAACCAAGAAGCTGAAAGCAGCTAAAGGCAGACGGAGCTGAGACGAACTGTCGAGTTTGTTTGTTTGTTTGTTTGGCATTTGAGCCTCAGAACAAACAGTCAACAGTCATTTGATCCATTAGAAATATTGATTACTGCAGCAGCTTTAATGACGACGCGTCTACATGTAATAAAACACATGAGCTCATCTATAAGTAATCCCTCAGTAACATTAATACTGCAGCAGCTTTATATATGTTAATATTTAATATATTTAATATTCAACTCTGTCAGGAAACAGGAAACATGTCCAACAGCAGTTGAGAGTAACAAGAAGAATAACATTAAAAAATAAATAAATAAATACAAATAAAAAATAAATAAATAATAATAATAAATTAAATTAAAAAATAAATACATTTATATATATATTGTTATACAGTATTTATTTTCACTTAAATAAATGGTTTCAATAAAACTACTGTCATATCTGGCTTTGACCGAACATTTGCTCTCACTTTACAATAAAAATATTGTATATTGATATTCAGCCTTAATATATGGGATATTACTTTTGCGTCCATATCGCCCAGCCCTAGTTTTATTCCCGCTGTTACATTATATTACATTTTTACAGTAATTTACAGTTTTACATTCAAATCTACTTGAGGCCACGCCCCTACTATACAGACCACGCCTGTCAGCGAAGCCACGCCCCCCATGACTGCGGCCACGCCCCTTGCATGCACTGTGCATTCCTCCATCACATGTTCAACTCATTTACATGTTGAATGGGACTTTTGGGGGGATTTTTTGGGTAATTTTACTTACTTGAAGGATGTCTGCTGTATGACAAAACACAATGTTTATGTTTGGATATGATACAGTTTGTTTAAATTACCCCAAAGTCCAGTTAATTCTCATAGATTTCCATGGAAGGTTTCCGATTTGGAATATTTCCAAGATTCCCCAGCTTAACTTCACCAGAAAAGTTTCTGGAAGTTTACCAGAAATGTATAACGATTAATTTCTACCATTGCACTACCTGTACACGTTTTTTACCAACCTGACCTTGTGCATATTTTTTCTAATGTCTTTTTTCTCTTTGTTGCTATTTTCAATATAATATTTGTATATTTGTATTTCTGTATTTTTGTACGAGAGAGCAACAAACCGGAGTCAATTTCTTAGTATGTGCAGACACAGCGGGCCAATAGAGATGATTCTGATTCTGATTTTACCTGATATTTTCCACTCCTTTGCAACCCTAATTCCCACCTTAAAAATATCAGCAATAATTATGATCTGCCGTTAAAGTTCAATAAGAGACTGCTCAGATCCTCCCACCTTCAAAATTTGTCAAAATCCACCTGTTCAAATCTGCTTTTAATGTGTGACCAGTGTCGTTGATTTTGATAGTTTGTTCTTATTTGTAACTGCATTTTCACTTTTTTAACTGTAAAGCTAATTTGAGTACCATGTAAAATCATTATTATTAATAAGGGAAAGTTTAAAACAAAACTAGCAGCAATGCATTACGGGATATCTTGTGTTAAGTCTCATCACCAGCATACTTATGAAATTCACGATTATTGAGTAAACATCCAGACATTTCTCACATACACAAATGATCAAACTAAGCCAGTGAAAGAAAATGACATGAGTCCCGACACAGCCTCAAACTACAGCCTGAAACTAAATAAATGGAAGAAAGAATTGACAGACAGTCCAGATTTACTGAGAACATATGCAATATGAGAACACAGTTTTGACTTAGCAACCAGCTAATGTCATTTCCTCTTGACGGTTTGAATGCAAAGCAGAAAAAAAATCCCTCAAATGGTTGTATTTCTCTGAATTTGTCCAAAAACTCCTACAGTTTTCCAGACTTGCATCCACCTGATAAATATCATTATGGGTCCTTAAAAAGTCGTTAAAAAGTTTTTGAAAACCTTGTGGCCGCTCTGGAAGTTAAAGTTGTCATGTAACTGTAGTGTAGTTCAATTATAATATTTTACTTCTGATTTAAAAGTCATAAAAGATAAGAAGTGGTGTCTCATTGCACATGCAATCATGGAAAAAATTAGATCCTTGTTTTCTTCAATTTCTTATTTATTTTAATGGCTGGTACAACTAAAGGTCTATTTGTTTGGACGAATATAATGATAACAACAAAAATAGCTATTAAGAGTTTAATTTAGGAGCTGATATCTTGAGATTTAACATGGTTTTCTTGATAATGATTTTGGTTATTATCAAGAAGACCATGGAAAATGGCTAGATATCAGCTATTAGGTATACTAGATACTAGACATTAAAATGAACGAGAAATTGAAGAAAACAATGGTTTTATCATGTTTTTTCCACGACTGTATTTATATATTCTTTATCTTTATTCTATATCATTTTTATTATTCTATTTTTATAATCTGTTTTTACTTTGTACTTGTGCTGCTGCAACACTTGAATTCCCCCCATGGAGGATCAATAAAGGAATATCTTATCTTATCTTGTTAAATTATGATTAGATTATCTTTTGCTGAACCAAGCAACATAAACTTTTGTTTGCAGAAGAAAAAAACATTTCTGCAAAAATCCACAGGAGAAAAATCCTGTTAGCTTTTTGTCAAAGCGATGCTAACATCTATTCGTCCTCCCTGCAGCTTGTTTCTGCTGCCACCAAGTGGCCAAAAAGGGAACATGAAAAAATATTTAATTCCTAAAAACAAACCTCCAACTTCGAGACTTTTTCTGCTGCCTAGTAACCATGTTATCTCCTTCAACAATATCCAATATACGGTCGATTTTTGGTGATTTTTTAAAAGAAAACATACTTTTCAAACCCCCTCCACAGTTCTGTGTTTACAGCTTGTTTCTGCTGCCACCAAGTGGTTAAAAAGGGAACATATAAATTCCTAAAAACGAACCTGCAATTTCAACACTTTTTCTGCTGTCTAGTAAACATGTTCTCTCCTCCCGCCGTTTTCAGAGGATTTAGTGTTCAGTGCATAAAAGTTCCAAAAATCCTGTTAGCTATTTGTCGAGGTGATGCTAACTTCTGTTTACAGCTCGTTTCTGCTGCCACCAAGTGGCCAAAAAGGGGAATAAACAACATGCCTGAATTCCTAAAAACTAAAACCACCAGCTTCAACACTTTTTCTGCCGTCTAGTAAACATGTTCTCTCCTTCAACAATATCCAATATACGGTCGATTTTTGGTGATTTTTTAAAAGAAAACATACTTTTCAAACCCCCTCCACAGTTTTCAACTTCTGTGTTTACAGCTTGTTTCTGCTGCCACCAAGTGGTTAAAAAGGGAACATATAAATTCCTAAAAACTAACCTGCAATTTCAACACTTTTTCTGCTGTCTAGTAAACATGTAAACAGGATTTAGTGTTCAATGCATAAAAGTTCCAAAAATCCTGTTAGCTATTTGTCGAGGTGATGCTAACTTCTGTTTACAGCTCGTTTCTGCTGCCACCAAGTGGCCAAAAAGGGGAACAAACAACATGCCTGAATTCCTAAAAACTAAAACCACCAGCTTCAACACTTTTTCTGCTGTGTAGTAAACATGTTCTCCCCTTCAACAATACTCAAAGTTTAGCTCCCATTCATCATCCGTCTGCTCACTCACCGCTGCTTTCTGTTCCTGTCTTCACCTGGAAGCTTCCCCAGCAGCTCCAGCTGTGGGTTCAATCCCTTGTATCAAACAAGAAAAAGGGTTTAAAAAAAGGTGAAAAAGTGAAAGATAGAAAGAAAGAAAGATATTAAGCCAGACCAGCTGGCTTAGAGAAGAGGGGCGACCCAGAGGACCGGGCTGCGTTTGGATCTGAGCTCAGACCGCAATGAGGAGAGGTCGCCTGCAATCCTCAGACCCTGACGCTCCGACACCACCCACCCCCTCACACACACACACACACACACACACACACACGGCTGCTACACTCACAATCTCACACCCGCTGACCTCCTGTGTCCGAGCCGGGCCGGTCTGTGGAGGAGCCCGGACACCTGCCGCTGCCACTCACAGGTATATTTAGCTCTGAGGTGTCAGTGATGCTGCCTCTGTGTGTGTGTGTGTGTGTGTGTGTGTGTGTGTGTGGGAGAGGAAAAATGTGTTGCTGACACTCAGGGGCCTCGGCGGGCCTCGCAATGAGAGCCCCGGATTACTGAAGCAAAGACGCCCGGCTCTACACATTACAGAGAGAGAGAGAGAGAGAGAGAGAGAGGGGGGGGGAGAGAGGAGAGAGAGGGAGAGAGGAGAGAGAGGGAGAGAGAGAGGGGGGGGGGGAGAGAGAGAGAGGGAGAGACAGAGAGGGAGAGAGAGAAGAGAGAGAGAGGGAGAGAGAGAGAGAGAGAGGGAGAGAGAGAGAGAAAAGAGAGAGAGAGGGAGAGAGAGAGAGAGGGAGAGAGAGAGAAAAGAGAGAGAGAGGGAGAGAGAGAGAGGGAGGGAGAGAGAAAAGAGAGAGAGAGGGAGGGAGGGAGAGAGGAGAGAGAGAGAAGAGAAGGAGAGAGAGGGAGGGAGAGAGAGAGAGAGGGAGAGGGAGAGAGAGAGAGAGAGAGAGGAGAGAGAGAGAGAGAGCATCTGCCAGCTGCAGGATCACTGTCAGCTGTCTGCTGCTGTCACTTCCACCGTCATGAATCCATCCAATATCAGAGCAGAACTGAGAAGCACAGAAGCAACACACACACACATTGGCATTTTCTTTTTTTGTCATTTTATGTCGTTAAGTTGGTATTTTTGTGTCTCTTTTGGAATTGTATGTCTTTTTCTGGTCAGTTTACTTTTTTTTCTTGTAATATTGCGTCTTCTTTTTGGTAATTTAGGTCATAATTAATCTTTTGTGACATAATTTGGTCATTTTGTGACATTTTTGTGACATTTGTTATTTTCTGGACAAGGACGTTTGTTCCCACTTTTAGCCACGATTATGCTGATTCCATAGAGCTGCAGGACTTATAGATTTATAGAGATTGTATGTATTGTAGAGAGGACACAGAGAGGAGGATGTGAGACACACACACACACACACACACACACACACAGTTCCAGTAAAACTAGCAGGACCTGCAAGAGACCATCAGGGAGCATTTACTCAACTTGTGTACTTAAATACAGTTTTGAAATACTTGCACTTCTCTTGAGTATTTGCATTTCTATAGATCAGTAAAATTGGATGTTCATAAAAAAACAATTAAAGTCTGCCTTAATTAAGGAGGAATTTGGCTAATGTTGTTTGTTCTGAACTTTTTTTACTTATATCTTTATTCCTTTTCTGCCTTTCAATGGCATCTTCTACTATTCCAAAGCACTTTAACCTTCTGAAGTCCAGAGAGAGATTTCAGGGCATTTTTTGCTTTTTACATTCTCCTCTCTGTGTCCTTGTGTTTCACTGTAAATATATAAAATGCCTATAAATCTATAAGTCCTGCAGCTCTATAGAATGAGCAAAATCTGAACAACTCAAACATGTCTTTGTGTAGAATAACACAGTTAGAATGACAGAAATAAGAAAAAAAGTTGAGTTTCTCTGATTAAAAAAATGAAATAAAACAGAAATAATATACAAACACTTTTCCAAGTGCTCACAAGTGTCATGAATGTTGTAAAACTAGTTTTCTCCACATATTCTACATATTGAAATATTGTCATGTTTCCAGCCTCTCCTGTCCTCTCCTCTCTGCTCTGTGTAAACAGCCTCTCCTGTCCTCTCCTCTCTGCTCTGTGTAAACAGATTTTCAATGAATGACACATGGAGAATAAAGAGATTCTGACACAAATATCAATATTTTAACTCAAGTTTTGGTCTCTATTTTATAACAGAAACTTCCGTAACTAATGATCTGTTCAAGGACCGTTTATAGTTTCTTTGTATGACAAACTGTGGATTTTTGGTGAATTTTTAAAAGAAAACATACTTTTTAAACTGCCTGCAGGGTTCAGAGGGTTAAACAGCTTGAATTGTACCAATAAGTTGCACCAAGCCATGAATATAAATGTTTCTAACCTGATAACTCTGTTTGGGACTCTTGGGACAGTTATTTGATTAAGTGTGCATAAAAGTTAAACAACCAGGGAAAACTCAGAATTTCATGACAGAAGCTGATACAATACAACATTTAAATTGATCTTATTATCAGAGATATAACCGACTTAATATTCATTATGTAATGTGTCTTCGTGTGCAGCAGATCTTCGGCTCTCCAGGAACCTTTTGCAGGTCAGAGAGTTTCCGTCAGTGTCGAGCTGCTGATGGAAAAGGAAACAGTCGGAGCGTAAACGATAATTCCACCTGAAAATAAATGTTGTGCATGATTTCCTCCTACAGCAGGCGGAGACGGAGGGCAGGTTGGAGGAATGTGTGAAGCGTTCTGGTGTGTTAACTTTACGTGTTTTAGTTTCCCCGCCGTTGGTTTGCATCCATCCTTTACCTCCTCCTGGAAAAGAAACACACTGTTCATCTAACCTCCTGTTTCTCGCCCACGGCGAGCTGTTTAGACTCCTGTCTGCACCGCTTAGACCTGAGGAATAGAGCAGAGCAGGGCCGGAGGGGAGCGGCCCACTGATTGTTTGTACTTCAGCCCGTCTGGAGGAAGCCGGACCAAATTGAATTATGGCAGATTAAAACTGTCAGGGAAATCCTCCTGGTTCTGGTCTGTTTAAAGGCTGAAACAAACCTTCAGACTGGAGCTTCAGTCTGTTTGTGTCCCTGAGCTCCCATCACTCCCATCACAGGGCAAATCACCCACAGCGGTCCAGACAGTTTTACTTTAGCGTGTTCTTAAACAGGAGAAAGTAGCTTTTACTGAAGCTAAGATTTACTAAATCATTATGGATTTAATGCCCAATAAGTACAATAAGTAAATTATAAACCAGACCTGGGCATTGGGCGGCCCGCGGGCCACATCCGGCCCGTTGGCTGTCCTTGTCCGGCCCTCATGAGGTTACCCAGAAATTAGAAATCAATATAACCGCAGTGCTTTTATTTTGAAAAAAATAGCAAACATTAGCATTAGCTAACAACACTTTTACTATAGTTAAGACAACAAATATAGCCACTAATATATATGACAGAAGAAAATAAACTCTAACAAACCTTGTGTCCTGTCCGCCAGCCACTATAGAAGCCTTTTGATACTTTATATCAAGTTTATATGAATTACTACGCACTCGTTATTTACCGTTCGTTTTTTCATTTAACCGTTCTACCGGTTATTTCCTGTCACTACCTTTCAAAATTAAAGCACCCGTTTTACACTGGACGGCACCTTTTCAAAAATAAAAGCATCACAACATTGTAAAAAACCTTGAAAATGTACAAACATGAAAAACAAGCTAAATAATACAAAAACATAAATAGGAACCTTGCTAAAGGTAATTTACAGTTGTGTTTAAAATAAATGGAAAAGTGATATAGTGATTGGAGTATTTACTACTTTTTACTGCTATATTTGATTTACTCCACATTAACAGTCTTATCATAACATGTATTCTTATCAGTAGCAGTTCAAAACCAGATAATTTACTATATTTTATAAAGTGATTACATTAATATTGAGCAGAATTTAGTTCTGAGTTTTGGTCCGGCCCCTGCAACCTTCGTGGTGTTGGTCATGTGGCCCCTTGGGGAAATTAATTGCCCACCCCTGTTATAAACATTTAATAAGCTTTAATGCTATTGACCTGCTGTCACACACATTTAGTGATGCAAAGTTTCTCACTTCTTTCTACAGCCGGTGGAGTCGCCCCCTGCTGGAGAGTAGCGAGAATACAGGTTTAAGACATGTTGACTTGGTTTAAGTTGAACTTTTTGGGTATTTAAATCTGCAATCATTGTTTCTATTTCTTTAAGTTTTGCTGTATTTGTATAACATTCTGGGAAAAGAAGTTCATTGTGTTACTGGACTCAAAGATTGGGAGCTCTAAATTGCAACTAATTAGGGAAAAAACTTGGAATCCACAACATTTTTTTGTAGTTGCAGGGTTTGCTGCGCAATTAACTGTATCACAATATGGACATAAGCAATATCCAAAAATATCTTCTTAATTAAGTATTGTTGTCTTGCAAGATGTCCCAGCCAACACATTTTACTACGGACAAAAAAATCTGAAAATTTGAACAATAATGGAAGAAATTATAATTTAATTAGTCAAATTGATTGCAATTACACACACATATATATATATATATATATATATATATATATATATATACAGCCCTATTTTTCAATAATCTCTATAAAGTCCAAACAAGTGAGAAGTAGAGTCATTTTTCTATTGACTTCTATTCAATCAAAAGCTTTGTATCTGTGTAAACTTTACTTTCTATGAAAAGAGGCTCATTGTACTCAATTTTAGAAAAAATATTTAACAAAACATGTAACATGTTCTGTAGTTTCAGGGTTTAAGTCTCAGATAAATTATGCTTTCATGTGCAGTATATGTGTGTGTGTGTGTGTGTGTGTGTGTGTGTGTGTGTGTGTGTGTGGTTCCTGTGTAATGTATGACAGTGTTTGTCCGTGTGCGTCCATGCCTGCTCTCTCTGTGGAGGCAGATAGTGTGGGAGTTGGATGAGGTGTTGGAGAAACATAAACAAGCTGCGACAGAAGCAATAAGCTCGTTCTGAAGAGAACCAGATGTGCAGAAAGATCCGGAAAATATTATTCCTGGAAACACCGAGACTAAAACTTTCTGCTTTGTTCAACTCGTCTTCAATTTAAAAAACTAAACTTCTAGCAGCATTTTCCTTCTTCTGAGCGTGAAATAGATTTATGCTTTAATGTACATTTACATGGATATGGACATTCATATATTATATATGTTAACATTTTACTGATTATTGTTTTTTAAATATTCTTATAATGGCTACTGTACATCCCACCCCACACCATGATCCAACATGTCAAATACATAAATAAATAAGAGTTGTAAAACTTTTGATAAGGTAACTTAAGTAACAGGGGCAAAGGACGAAAAAGGAAATAATAATAATAAATAAAAATATAAAAAATAATTTAAATATCTGGAATTAAAAGTATATACATTTTTATTTTGTATGATATTCAATCACTGACAAAGATATTTATTTATTTTTTAAAAATAGTTTAAACATATTTATGATTAATATTATTTGTAAACTATTTACTTATATATATTGTTTATATCCCACCCACCTCATGAGCTTAACATAGATAATTTAAAATAATAATAAAAACAATAACAATACTAATAATATTACAAATCAATATAATCATCATAAGTAGATATATCAATACTTTATATAAATAAAGTATTAAAGTATATATGTATATATATATTTTTCATTCAAAAAAATATTTGTCATATATATATATATATATATATACAAATGATATTTTCCATCTTACAAAATGTTCCTGATTACACTTAAATACTTTAACTCGGTAACATTTTCAGTGTTTTGTTTGAAAGTTCTTAAAATTATTTGATCGAGGTGTGTAAAGTGAACACTGAGGCAGAAAGTCAAATATTCATGTCCATCTTTAAATTTATTGATAGAATATAAAAAAATATATATATATATATATAGTATTATTATTATACTATTTATATATATATATATATATATATATATATATATATATATATATAGTATATTTCCATTTTTAAAAAATATATTTGACTTTTTAACAATCAAATCTAATGAGGACATTTACTTTATAACTCTACTTTTATATATATATTATATTATTTTTACAGTATTGTATTGGTATTTTTTACTTAAGTGAAAGACGTGAATACTTCCTCCCTGCAGCTCGACTCAATCAGAAAGTCTTTCATTAAATCCGTTTTATTAAATATCGACGGTGTGACGGTGGAATCTGCAGTTTCTCACACAAACACTGATCCGTCTGAGGGTCCTGATGTCTGATCAGCTGTGTGTGTGTGTGTGTGTGTGTGTGTGTGTGTGTTGTGTTCTGGTCGGGCTGTCCTACAGATACAGTTACTGTGAAAGCCATGAGCGAGTGTAAACTAATCCATCCTCACCCAACTGCCGGGCATTCCCGGCGCTCCGCAGCGCTCCGCAGCATTCCTCCTCCTCAGAGTCTCCAGAGCTTCACCTCTTTATCTCACACAACACATGAGACACATCTCATTCATCCTTTCACCAAACACACTTATGTTATAATGAAAGTCCACCTGCTACTAATAAAATCATAACAATACAATTATATATTATCAAGTTATGAAGATATTGTGTGAAGTAAATGATGTTTACTTTCTTTTTCTACACTATTTGTTGCCTTAATTTATTTATGATAAACTTCTTTTGTCTGAAACTGTATATTTATTGGGACTGTATTCATTTTCACATTGAAATACTTTTAATACATCCAAATCATTTATAAATTAAAAAAAATATTTTATAATATATAACTCAATCATTATTTATATAATATATACATGCATAAATAAATCTACACAATAAATCTTCAAAAAAACAAATGAGGCAATAAATAAATTGATTAATATATAAATTCATTTAAAAAAATAATAGATTTTAATATATATTTATGAATGATTCAACTTTGTTCATTGTTTATAAAATAAATTAATTCTAACGTTTTTTTTAAATAAGTACTTTATATTTATTATTATATAATTTATTTCATAGGCATATTTAGCTTTTTAAGTACTCATTCATTTTAATGTTGATGTAAATGGTATTTCATACACTAAATAAAAAAAATAAATAAATAAGGTTTATATTGTTAAAAAAAAACAATGGTTCAAGTTCAAAGAACATAAACATTAATTAATTATCAGAATAGTTCCTTGATCATTTTCTGTTTTTCTATTTAAAAAGAATGTGAAAAATGTCTGCATTAAAATAAATATAAATTAAATTGAAGACCAATTTGACCAAATACTATTGACGTGTTTAGAGTCAGAACATGCATTATGGAAAGGATAACGCTTTTGTTAGCGTTAGTGTTTCTCTGTGTTGTAGAGTTGCAGGTGAGATGTATAAAATATAAACTCAAGTGAAGAATGACGAAGCAGAAAACTAAACAAAATGTAAAGTGTTTCTTGGACATGCTGATCATTTCTCAGCAGCTCCTCTCCTGGTGGCCAGGTCAAAGGTCAAAGGTCACGTCCTCCACCTGGACGCTGGTGCCACACATCCAGCTGACACACGTCATAAACACTCAGCATCATTCTGAACACGCACGCGCACACACACACACACACACACACACACACACCTTCCTCTGACCAGACGATTCGTCATCATTTACAGTTTCGTCATTATAACAACGGAACATAACATGTGAGTCACTGTTCAATAAATAAAATAAATATTCCTGAAAATAAATACTAAAAAGACAATAAATATAGACAATCATATATAAATACAAATATATACATGAGTAGATTTAGTTAAACAAATTAATACCATTACAAAATTGATATACAGTCATGGACAAAAATATAGGCACCCCTGCACTTCTGTCAGATAATGCACCACTTCTCCCAGAAAATTATAGCAATTACAAATGTTTTGGTATTCACATGTTTATTTCTTTTGTTTGCATTGGAACAACACAAAAAAAGCAGAGAGAAAAAAAGCCAAATCTGATCATTCCACACAGAACTCCAAAAATGGGCTGGACAAAATTATTGGCACCCTCATCCTATTGCTAGCACACCCTTTGGAAAAAATAATAATGCTTCCTGTAACCATCAATGAGTTTTTTGCACCTCTCTACTGAAATTTTGGACCACTCTTCTTTTGCCAACTGCTCCAGGTCTCAGATTTGAAGGGTGCCTTCTCCCAACTGCTGTTTTGAGATCTCTCCACAGGTGTTCTATGGGATTTAGACCTGGACTCATTGCTGGCCACGTCAGAACCCTCCAGCGCTTTGTCTTCAACCATTTCTGGGTGTTTTTTGAAGTGTGCTTTGGGTCATTGTCTTGCTGGGAGACCCATGACCTCTGATGGAGATCCAGCTTTCTGACACTGGGCCCTACATTGCGGCCCAAAATTCTTTGGTAGTCTTCAGATTTCATGATGCCATGCACACAGTCAAGGCATCCAGGGCCAGAAGCAGCAAAGCAACCCTAAAACATCTGTGAACCTCCACCATGTTTGACCGTAGGGACGGTGTTCTTTTCTTTGAAGGCCTCATTTCATTTTCTATAAACAATACAATGATGTGCTTTACCCAAAAACTTTTTTGGAATTTTTTTGCATCCTCAGGTAAATTTTGGCAAACTCCAGTCTGGGTTTTTTATGTCTCTGTGTCAAGTTAGGGTCCTCCTGGGTTTCCTTCCATAGCGTCCCATTTCATTCAGACTGCGACGGATAGTGCAAGCTGACACTGTGGTACCCTGTGTCTGCAGGTCAGCTTGAATTTGTTTGGAAGTTGATCAAGGTTCTTTATCCACCATTTGAACTATCCTACATTGCTTTCAATTCATCTTTCATCAAATTTTCTCTTCCGTCCACGTCCAGGGAGGTTAGCTACAGTGCCATGGGCTGTAAACTTCTTGATGATGTTGCGCACAGTGGACACAGGAACATTAAGATCTCTGGAGATGGACTTGTAGCCTTGAGATTGTCCATGCTTTTCCACAATTTTGGTTCTCAAATCCTCGGTCAATTCTTTGCTCTTCTTTCTATTATCCATGCTCAGTGTGGTACACACAGACACACAACACAAAAGGTTGAATCAACTTTTCTTCATTTTAACTGGCTGCAAGTGTGATTTCTATATTGACAGAACCTGTTACTTGCCACAGGTGAGTTTAAATACAAATTGAAGGAGCATCACATGCTTGAAAAACAATTATTTCTTACAATTCTGAAAAGGTGCCAATAATTTTGTCCAGTCCATTTTTGGAGTTCTGTGTGGAATGAACAGATTTGGCTTTTTTTTCTCTGCTTTTTTTGTGTTGTTCCAATGCAAACAAAAGAAATAAACATGTGAATACCAAAACATTTGTAATTGCTATAATTTTCTGGGAGAAGTGGTGCATTATCTGACAGAAGTGCAGGGGTGCCTATATTTTTGTCCATGACTGTAAGTGGCTATAAAATAAATATATTTACATCGAAATAAATGCAATAAATATAAATGAATGTAAATATAAATACAAATGAATAAATTAGTCAATATTGTTCATTAAATAAATAAATAGGTTTTTATTTTGAAAATTATATTTTTCAAAGGACTCCTTTTTTTTATAAGGGGACTTTTATTTTTAAAAATCTATATTTATATATTTAACTTTTTTTTTCATCACCATTTATCATTTATTTATTTTTAGGGGAATTATATTACATAAAGCCACATTTCATTTATATATTTCAGGGGAATAATATTTTCTAATACCACATTTATCATTTATTCATTTTAGGGGGATTTTATTTTTTAATGCCACATTTATTTATAAATATATTTCAGATTACTTTTATTTTCTAATACCAAATGTATTATTTTTTTCATTTCGTGATGTCACATTTATTATACTAATTTTTTAATAATAATAATTACTATTTTTAACTTATTTAAATCAACCAGTGGTGGTTATCTCACAGGTATAGAGGTTTTCTATATATAACTGCAGATTATGTAAACAACAGACTGTTTCTATATAAACAAACAGTTGTGGAAGTGGTCACAGATCTTAACCTGCCAGTAAACAGTCCCAGCAGTCCCAGAAGTCCCAACAGTCCCCACAACCCCTCCTCCCTGGTGTCCCTGGTCCCAGCGAGGGTCGGAGGCTAAGTGTTGTCACATGGTCGGCATATCTCCCAAATGACTGACAGCTGGACTCAGAGCTGAGCTCTGACTCTGGTTACCAACAACAAACATCACAATATCAAGTATTTCACCAGCTCCTTCTGTTCTTCTCCGAGTAAATTAGTAAGTAAGGGACGAAAAAAATATATTCAAATATATTCTAAGATAACTCTGGGTCACTGGGGAAGTTTTTCCTTACTCGTACTGATAAGCAAGGACCTGCTATTCCACCAAAAATCTTTATATTTTACAACATCTTAGTTCTGATAGTAAGTTAAAAATCCCTTTATAGCCCTTTATTCAGTCATAGATATTGGATGAGCAGCTAATTGAGTACAAAGTGTTTGTATGAACTGACTTTTGCCCCTTTTGTCAGAAAGTCAATCAGGCAATTACAAACAGATGCTATAATTGGATGCAAAGCTGCAAAACAAGATGCAAAACAACTAAAATAAGATACTAAATGGCCATAAATAGATGCAAAACTATTAAAAAAAGATGCAAAAAAATCAGATGCTAAATGGCCATAAATAGATGCAAAACTACTAAAAAAAGATGCAAAAAAACTAAATAAATCAGATGTTTAATGCCCATGAATAGATGCAAAACTACTAAAAAAAGATGCAAAACAATTAAAATCAGATACAAATTGGCCATAAATAGATGCAAACTACAAAAAATGTAAAACAACTAAAATCAGATGCTAAATGGCCATAAATAGATGCAAAACTACTACAAATAGATGCAAAACAACTAAAAAGATGTAAAATGCAAAACAACTAAATGCAATTAGGTGCAAAATGACTACAAAGACCTTCAAGAGTACTAAAAAGATGCAAAATGATTAACTGTGCAAACTGAACAAAATATAACAGTGGTTGAGACAAGAATCAGAAACTCACCTCAAATGTTTGTACAGAGAAGTTCTTTCAGCAGCTCTTATTAGTAAGTGAGTGAGGGACTAAACAAAGCTACTGTCTGTACACGAGACAAGGGGTTAAAAAGTATGTTTTCTTAAAAAAAATAGCTTAAAATACAGAATTTGTTGTAGAAAGAAAGTGTGAAAACAGGCATTATCGTCTTAGTTTGACCTTTCCCGCAATTCTTGAACGGAGCATTTGTGACGAATATTTCCATTATAAAAAGTGACAAGAACTTGAGTTAAAATGTTGATATCTGTGTCAGAATCTCTTTATTCTCCATGTGTCATTTAAAATAAAGCGTTTGCACTAACCAGATCCTGTTAAAAACATTAAATTCTGCTCCTCAGAGACACTGTGAAGACATGATTGATTCTGCTGAGACCAACGGTCACGTGACAAATATTCACTGACAATCTGTTTACACAGAGCTGAGAGGAGCGGACAGGAGAGGCTGTTTACACAGAGCAGAGAGGAGAGGACAGGACAGGAGATGCTGTTTACACAGAGCAGAGAGGAGAGGACAGGACAGGAGAGGCTGTTTACACAGAGCAGAGAGGAGAGGACAGGAGAGGCTGTTTACACAGAGCAGAGAGGAGAGGACAGGAGAGACTGTTTACACAGAGCAGAGAGGAGAGGCTATTTACACAGAGCAGAGGGGAGAGGACAGGAGAGGCTGTTTACACAGAGCAGAGAGGAGAGGAGAGGCTATTTACACAGAGCAGAGGGGAGAGGACAGGAGAGGCTGTTTACACAGAGCAGAGGGGAGAGGACAGGAGAGGCTGTTTACACAGAGCAGAGAGGAGAGGACAGGAGAGGCTGTTTACACAGAGCAGAGAGGAGAGGACAGGAGAGGCTGTTTACACAGAGCAGAGAGGAGAGGACAGGAGAGGCTGTTTACACAGAGCAGAGAGGAGAGGACAGGCACTGACTGCCGTAAAAGTTTTAAAAAGACTAAACAGAATCCTCAGAGTCAAAGGTAATCAGTGTTAAACATCAGTAGATGTGCTCTCGTCCCATTAGCTCGTCTAAATCTGGAGCCGGAGCTAACCTATGCTAATTAAACCAAACCAGAGAGCAATCAGACCGAGGCGGGGTCTGCCAGACTCTCAACTCTATTTATAGACGTCTCATCAACACACATGATTACTAGCAATACAAAAGTGTGTGTTTCTGTATGTGTGTGTGTGTGTGTGTGTGTGTGCGTGCGTGTGTGTGTGTATGCGGAGTGTAAACCACAGGGGGAGACTCTGAGGTTGTAACTGGGGAGGAACTGGTCGGGTTATTTATGGAGCATGCGGCGCTCCGGACCGACAGCTGAGCATGTAGCGGAGCAAGGGCACGGCACGGAGCTGATCCCAGACCAGATACAGGGTCTGATTATCAACGCCGCCACTGACCTTCAGTCTGAGCGCACGCACGCATGTCCAACATTTAATCAACTCATGTACTTTAGTACAAGTTTAAGGAATTTGTACTCAAGTTGAATACAGTTGAGTTGAGTCAAGTTGAGTTTTAAGTATTTCATTAATTTCTACATAACAAAGTTCAGGTCTTTATGTTTTTATTTATTTATTTTTTAAGGTTTTTGTAGGTTTTGTTTTAATTATTATTATTAATTGTATTTATTTGTATATTGTTTAAGATTTCTTTGACTCATTATGTTTTTATTAGTTTATTTATTGTTAAAGGTTTGTGTTTTTAGATTTCTTTCATTAATTTCTATATTTAAAAAAAAAAGTTGAGGTCTTTGTTTTTATTTATTTTTCAAGGTTTTTAGACATTTATGGTTTTAGCTTTTAAAGGTCATTTTATTTATTTACTTATTTTTAAAGGTATTGTGTTCTTGTGAATTTCTGTATTTTAAAAAGGTTGAGGTCCTAACATTTTTTTAATTTATTTTTAAAAGTTTTGTATGTATTGTTTTAATTAAAAAATGTTTTAAAGTATTTGTATTTTTTAAATTATTTATTTAATTATTTTTTTTTAGGTTATTTTATATATATTTTACTATATTTCAATTTTTTTTAGCTTACTTTATATTTTTTAAATTATTACTTATTATATTTATATCTTTTTATGATATTTTATAAATGTTTTATTATATATTTATGTTTTATTCTTTATGTTGCAACTTTCTTTTTTAGTTCTGGAATTTATCATTTTCATTATTAAAGTTTTTTTTAGGCCATTGTATTTTATTCCTTCTTTTTAAGACTTTTACGTTTTAAATTATTACATTTTTTTCCTATTTTTATAAAGATTTTACGCCATTGAATAAAAGAAATAATTCCCAGTGTTTGTTTTTTTACTTGAATAAAAGATCTAAGTAACTCTTCCTCCAGTTGCTCTGTGTGTGTGTGTGTGTGTGTGTGTGTGTGTGTGTGTGTGTGTGCGTGTGTGTGTATGAGCCTTTTAATTACAGCATCACTTTCATTCATTCGTCTCCCTCAGAAACTGAAAACCGACTCGTCTGCTCTGTCATTGTGTGATTGGCTCGACTTATTACCAAAGAAAACGAGGTCAGAGAACCAGAGAACCGCAGGCTGCTCGTCACGTAGCAGCAGACGGGAAGTTTTCATCTGGATCATATGTGAAGCTCTGTGGGGAGAAAATGACAGGGAGCAGCCGAGGAGGAGGAGGAGGAGGAGGAGGAGGAGGAGGAGGAGGAGGAGGAGGAAGGGGAGGGTCCGCCCAGAGGCCTTCTACATATACATCATTATCATCAGCATATAGGATCTCAGTGTTGTCCTGATTGTTACGACTGTGGTTTTAAAGTGAAAAGTCTCTTTTTTTCCTCTGATGCAGTTACATCATCTGTTGATTAAATTATTACTTATATTTATATCTTTTAATGTTATTTTATATATGTTTTATTATATATTTATGTTTTATTCCCTATGTTGCAACTTTCTTTTTTAGTTCTGGAATTTATCATTTTCATTATTAAAGTTTTTTTTTTAGGCCATTGTATTTTTTCTTCCTTCTTTTTAAGACTTTTAAGTTTTAAATTATTACATTTTTTTCCTATTTTTATAAAGATTTTACGCCATTGAATAAAAGAAATAATTTCCAGTGTTGTTTTTTTACTTGACGGGAAGTTTTCATCTGGATCATATGTGAAGCTCTGTGGGGAGACAAATGACAGGGAGCAGCCGAGGAGGAGGAGGAGGAGGAGGAGGAGGAGGAGGAGGGTCCGCCCACAGGCCTTCTACATATACATCATTATCATCAGCATATAGGATCTCAGTGTTGCCCTGATTGTTAGGACTGTGGTTTTAAAGTGAAAAGTCTCTTTTATCCTCCGATACAGTTACATCATCTGTTGATGGTAACAACTTACTCATAGTATATTAACTATTGTGTGTATATATCGTACAGTCAAGTATTTATATTTATTTATATGCATATATTATACCGATGCTATATATGAATAAATTAATACAATGAACAAAAATGCCTATAAAATAAATATATCATAAAAGTATATTTTATTTTAAAAGGGACATTTTTCAAAAGGACTACAGTTATATACTTAAGTGAACTTTTACTTTAAAAAAAATCATATTTATATATTATTTTAAAAAATCAATGTGATGTAAAATATTGAATTTTATTTGTAGGTCTTTCAAATGTACAGTACAGGCCAAAAGTTTGGACACACCTTCTCATTCAATGCGTTTCCTTTATTTTCATGACTATTGACATTATAAATTCATCAAAACTATTAATGAACACATGTGGAATTATGTACTTAACAAAAAAGTGAAATAACTGAAAACATGTCTTATATTCTAGTAAGCAAAGGGTGGTTACTTTGAGGAATCTAAAATACAAGACATGTTTTCAGTTATTTCACACTTTTTTTGTTAAGTACATAATTCCATATGTGTTCATTCATAGTTTTGATGCCTTCAGTGAGAATCTACAATGTAAATAGTCATGAAAATAAAGAAAAACGCATTGAATGAGAAAGTGTGTCCAAACTTTTGGCCTGTACTCTACATAAAAAAAGTTTAACATGATTTTTTAAATGAAAAACGAGTGAAATATCCTCATTGAACCATAATCTGTGAGAGGTAAAGACAGGGTTCATACACTTCTTGAGTGGTCAAATTCAAGCACTTTTCAAGGTCCATTTTCAAGCTTTTCCAGTACCGTACAGCAGTTGTAAAATGCATGTTTTAGATGAGTACTTACATGCTAAAAGGGGTAATTTCACTTAACCACACCAACAGCTAATCTCAATATTCAATGTATTATTTTATTCATTGAACATGTGATTATCTAAAGTCAGATTGCACGAGAAATACAGTAAGAATTTCAAGCACTTTATCCAAAATCCAAGCACTTTTCAAACCTTGAAAATACAACATTATAATTTAAGCATTTTCAAGGATTTCAAGCACCCGTACGAACCCTGTAAAGAACACCATTGCACTAAATATTGATTGAGATGGTTAGCAATGGAGTCATTAATGAAATATAAAGGATTATAAGGATTTTTTGGTTTCTGACACTTTTAGATAATGAAACATTCCGCTGTTCCTGAGAAACAAACATAACAGGAGGGTTAAATGATTAGACTGTGTGCAGTGAGAATGATTCAGTGTCATCATACTGTAACGTTGAGGCTTTGATGAATGAGTGGCGCCATCTGGTGGCCAGCAGGAACTCTGCTGGACGACAACTTGCATTATTTTCTAAAACTAGATGTAATAAACTGATCATAATATCAGATAGAAGGATATATGGAAGACATATTGAGCCTTAATGTCCTGCAGGATTATGGGAACTCTAGCTGTGATGCATACATATATTATCACTGTGGTTAGGATAAAATGTTATGCCATTTTAACTATGACAATGCCGATATTAATAGTGATAAATACCAGAGGAGGGGCCTGAAGGTTGGCCAGGGGTGATAGAAGCCAGACAGACGGATCACTGAACAGACCCACAGAGTCTCTGTGTGAACTGACTCTTGACATTTGTTGTTGGAAAGTCAATCAGACAGTCACAGAGAGGCCAAATAACTACAAACACAGATGTAGAACTACTAAAAATAGACGGGAAATCACCGAGAAGAGATGAAAACAAACTAAAACTGGCTGCAAAACCATGCAAAACTACTGAAAAGTGATGCAAAATAACGAAAACCAGGTACAAAATGACCACAAAAAGACAAACAACTAGAAAGAGATGCAAAACTACTAATAAAAAGGTGCAAATAACTAAAACCAGAAGCAAATGACCACATAAAGATGTAAGACAACAATAAAAAAGATTCAAAACAACTAAAAAGAGATACAAAATAACAAAATTCAGATACAAAATTGGCAACTGAATGACTCTAAATAACAATTTGGTGTAAAATGACTAAAAAGAGATGCAAAACAAAACAAACAAACATACAAATTAGCCACAAAAACATGATAAACAACTAGAAAAAGATGCAAAACAACCACATACATGCATAACTACTACAAAGAGATTCAAAATAACTAAAACCAGATACAAAATGACCACAAAAAGATGCACAATAACGACATAAAGATATAAAAGTACTAAGAAAAGGTGTAAAATGACAAAGATGTTTAAAATTAATAAAAACAGATTCAAAATGACCACAAATAGATGCAAAGCAACTAAAAAAAGTGTAAAATGACTAAGAAGAGGTGCGAAACTACAAAAAAACAGATTGAAAATGACCACAAAAAGATGTCAAACTACTAGAAAGAGATGCAAAATAACACTCAAAGTCTTAAATATTAACCTGAAGGCAGAGCTAGAGGAAAAGTCTCATGGTAAAACATCTCAAGGATATATCCTCTGGAATCCAAAAATGTATGAACACAATTTTATGGCGATCCATCTGATGGTTGTCGAGTTGAAACTGTGAAGAAAAAATACTAAAAGCTTCTCTGTTTTTTTCTCAAGTTCATTTTAGATCCACTGTGTTTTGGATAGTGCAACCAACAGCTTTGGGTCTGAAAAAAGTTTTTGTTGTCAGCTGTAAACTAAAAATGTGAAATAAAATATTAAAAACAGACTCGCAGTCAAACCGATTTATTTGTATACAAAATAAATAGCACATTTAAACATTCACGCTGCAAATACAACCGGTCAGAAAGTTCCTCTACAGTATGAAATGTGTGTGTTACTCCCAGCAAACACAGAATATAAATCAATAAACTCACAACATTAAATTCATCTGAATGTTACTTTTGAGGTGAATTTGGATGTTTTTATGAAGTCAGAATGATGTAATAGTCACGTGGAGTTCATTTAGATTAAAGAGCGTCATGATGTCAACAGATCACATGTTGAGGAGAGACTGGAGGCACAAAGTTGGTCCTCTTTTCTACAGAATCAAGTATAATCCAGTCCTGTCAGGTTCAGATGAGCCCACTGTTGTTTACCTTCTCTCACTGCGACACGTTGAGTCTCTGAGTCGTCATCACGAGTCTCCGGTCATGATGGACAGGAACTCCTCCTGATTTACTGCACAGATAACAACGTATATGTATAGCTTTTATGTAACAGCTTTTACTTTACAGGTTAAATAGCTTTAACCGTTATTAGACAGTGAAATTAGTTTTGGAATAATCTTCTGTCGATCAACTTACATTAATAAATCGTTTCAGTCAATTTTGTTCAGAAGTAAAACATAAAAAAAAACCCTGTAAATATCGAATAGAATTATATTAAAATGAAATATTATAACAATGTATAATAAATAAAATATATACATTTATTTTTTAAAATATATATACACTATTTTGTTGATTAATCTATTAAAACTAAGGTCTATAAAACATCAGAAAAAAAGTCAAAAATTCCATTTTGAATTCCTAAACATCACATTTGTCCGAGCAACAATATAAAAAAGAAAAATATATATTTTGTTTACTATCAAATCTATCAAACTGGTTGTGGAATAATCTTCTGTCGATCAACTTAAATGAATAAATCAATCAGCTCAAGTCGATTTTGTTGAAAAGTAAAACATAAAAAAAAAAAAAATTGTGTTTTAATCTGGAGAGAAGTAAATGAACTTATATCCTATAAGATAATTAATGTAATAATTAGCAATAATTATTGTTATTAGCAACATTTCAGCCTACAATATTATTTATAAACGTCTTCCATTTACACTTAATAATAAAGAATAGCGTTTGTCTCCCCCTAGTGGCCGCAGAGGGATGGACACTACAGTCAGACGCCAGTAATGATTTTCTTACTTTCTCCGTCTCCGTCTGCGTCAAACTCGTCGATCATGCTGCGCAGCTCCTCGTCGCTGACGTTCTCCCCGAGTTCTCGAGCAACTCGTCTCAGGTTCCTCAGGCTGATCCGGCCCGACTCGTCGTCATCGAACAGCTTGAAGGCCTTCATGATCTCCTCCTTCGGGTCTCGCTCCAGGATGCGGTCAGTCACTGCACAGAGATGTGAACACATTAAAGATTTACTAAAGAACTTCTCTCCTTTAATATCCCTCCAGATAGAGATTTATATTAACTTACCGACTTCATTGAAATCCTCAAATGTTATTTTTCCATTTCCCTCTCGGTCATAATCTTTAAGGATCTTCAGAACATCAACTTTCTTCACTTCGAAGCCGAGCGCACGCATCGCCACCTGGAGGGATTTTTAATTTGGCAAACTAGTAAATTTAAATGGAATATGTTAATCAGAAACATAATCAAGGAGTGGGTTTACATGATCTGTATGCAACACCTCTCCATCATTTCTGTAGCCCAACATTCCTCCCAGTTGATATCATGTAGATAGATAGATAGATAGATAGATAGATAGATAGATAGATAGATAGATAGATAGATAGATAGATAGATAGATAGATAGATAGATAGATAGACAGACAGATAGATATACTTTATTTATCCCAAGCTGGGAAATTGCAGTGTAGCAGCAGCATTACACACAGACAATGACAACACAATTAAATAAAAAGAACAACCTAAGCATACTTCAAGCAATAAAATATAAAAATACAATAAAAATACACTAAAATATAAAGTGTCTAAAGAAGGAATATGTATTAAGGAGTAGAATAGAATTCCAGTGCAGAATAAATATGAATATACAGTATAAAAATGTTGGTGCCGTGAAACAAATAAGGTGCAATGAACAGTGTGCATAGATAAAGAACATAGACTGTGATAAAGAACCTATGTAACCTATGTCTTTTCTTTTTCATGGTCATGAATAAATGGATATTATTTATTATCCACATAAATGTAAAAAAAACCCAAAATGATCAGAACCACGATAAGACTGAAAACCAGGATACTGATGTACATTTAAAAGCTCTCAATCAATCTTAATTACATACATCTAGCACATTTGGCCGAATATTAGCTGAAAGATAGCCTCTTTTCCTTGACTTGTCCTTTTATTGCTCACCTTCAGCTCGTGATAATCGATTTCTTTATCTTTGTCGGTGTCGAACAACTCGAAAGCTTCTTTGATTTCATGTTTCTGATCCTCAGTGAGCTCTCTCCTCTTCTTTCGCTTGGTTTTATCTGCCGCAAGATCAGTTCTGGAAAGAGAGATATCAGTGTTACATTTATATTATACTTTAGAGCGGCAACGATTAGTCGATTAGTTGATGAGTCAACTGACAGGAAAATAATGAGAAACTATTTTGATAATCAATTGTTAAAGTTATTTTCATTCAAAACTGGCAGAAAATGCTGTTTTCTCACTCTCAAATATGGAAATGTTTTGTTTTTCTCTGATTTATATTATATTAGAATTAATATTTTTTTGTTTTGGACAAAACAAGACTCATTTATAGGCATCTCATTAGACGTTGAGAATCCGGGGTAGACATTACAAAGACCAAACAAATAATGGAGAAAAAACAATTAAGGTTGCTGCCATAATATACTTTGTCACATACTCACAGCAGCTGTTACCAAGAATGAAACATCAAATTTAGACACTGATATTTTAGCTGTTAATATTTGGTTTATTTAACAAACAAAGACCTTAATATCCTTAATAAATTAATTTGCTGTCCTGTGGGAACCACGTTTGTCTTAAAAGCCAGAAAAACAGCCGTTTTCAGCTTGGTGAGGAGGACTTTTCCAGGTGATCTAAGAGGGTTTTTCAAAGAGTTTATTTAGCTGTAGGAGGATAATTTTCTCGACACATGAATAAACTCTTCATCCTTCAGTTTGTAACAAATATTCAACATCAACAGATCTGGAAATACATGGACAGGAAGTAACTAAAGCTGTCAGACAAATGTAGTGCAGTAATATATACAATATTTACCTCTGAGATGTAGAGGAGAAAATTATAAAAGAGCAGAAAATGGAAATATTCAAAAAAAATACAAGTATCTGGAATTGTACTGAAGAACTGTACTTGACTTAATGTTTTTTGAACCACTGGGAATTCCTCATCTGTTCACAGAATCTTATGAGACACTAAATTTAGTCAATATTTGGTGTAACCCTTTGTTGCCAAAGATTTAATACACTGAAAACACAGCTATCAAATTTTGTCACCCAACCCAATACTATGAAGTGCCATTTTTAATAACAGCTATCAAAACAAAGTAGGTAATAGGGAATCAAAATAAGCATATGGTGGTGGAAAAAAGTATTCAGATACTTTACCTACTTAAAGGTACTTATACCACACTGTGAAAATACTCCTACACTGGAAACCTACCTTAAGTAAAAGTAGGAATCAGCAAAATGTACTTAAAGAACTTAAAGTAAAAGTCAGTATAGGAGGTGAAAAACTAATCTGAAACGAAACTAAAGCTGTCAGACAAATGTAGTACGTAGTATGTACTTGACTTAATGTATTTTGAACCATTGGGAATTCCACATCCGGTCATAGAATCTTACAAGACACAGAATTTGATGTAACACCTCTTTAGCTAACTAGTTATATTTAACGATAACAGTTGGCGTTAAATACATTTTAAACAATCCAGTAGGAAATAAATAATGACTTTACAGAATCAGTTTGCTCGTTGGCAACATAGTTTTTAACATTAGTGACATATAAACTAGCTGATATTAATTCATAAAACACCGTTAATACTGTAATGATGTAAATAAAGCCGAACATGCTAACGCTAGCTAAGAGCTAACATTAGTTATCTTCGGCTTCGCTGCATTAAAACGAGCTGTGCTGATTAAATTAGTAATGTGAACTGAGACGGAGATGTTTACCTGAGGGACAAACTCATTTTTGGTGGATTTTAAATCTTTTAAAACGCTAAAACGAAACGTTTTTACCGTTAAACACACAGCTAGAACTACAACACAACACAACAAATCCGTGTATCCGCGCTCACAGAGAGGCTTCCTATTGGTCGCTGGTTTCCAGGCAGCGGAATAGTGGTCTCTGATTGGTTGAAGTCCTATTCGTCTTTTCTTTATGGTTGCTTTGAAAACCAAGTGGAGCGTTATCGCCACCTACTGTTCAGTTCAAGTTAAAAAAAATAATATTTATTATTATTATTATTATTATTATTATTATTATTATTATTATACACACAAATAAAATAATATTAAAAAATCCTTGCTGTCATCCCTGTATTTTAAAACTAAAGGATGACACAAATGAAACAATAAACATTTAAGGAATTATTTCTAAAACAAAAGAAAAATACTCCAAAAGAGAAATTTAACCTTAAAAAAATATCAAAAAAATGTTGCAGAAAATCTTCACATTTATGAATCTAAAAACCATACATATTTCTTTTTTCAGTTTTGCACAAAATATGACTGACACAGCACAGTAGAATTGAAATAGCTTCTAATTAATTTTCTGTCAATCAACTCAATTAAATTACTAATCATTTCAGCTGTAGGCTAATTGCATAACACATATCTTGTAAACTCTTTGTATGTTTTGTGTGTAAAAATCTTAATTTGAAAAGTAACTAAAGCTGTCAGATAAAAAGTGACATGAAAAGAAAAAGAAAATACTCATGTAAATCACCTCAGTAGAGTACAGTACCTGAGTTAATGTACTTGTATTTCACTGCTGCTGCACACAGCTGGACTGTGATCCAGCAGGAAGATCAATATCTGATAATTAATTCATTGATGAACATTGATTTCTGGTATTCAGTTTCATTTAAAAGACACAAATACTTTTTCACAGCTCTGCAGGATAATGTTTCATCATCCAGTTACCATTTATAACAACTGAAACAGCATTACTAGAATTAAAAAACCCTTCTTACAATAACACTGCCTCTATAATACAACATTAATGAGCATCAGTGTACCCTTTCCTCTGAATCCAGCCTGCAGCGTCGCTGACACCTGCTGGTTAACGTTCAGTACTACTATCACCAGGATCAAACTGACAGCTGAAAGGGCCACATGGACCCCCCGACCCTGCTCTTGTTACCCAGCAGGCTGAGGCTCGGTCAGTCTGCAGAGAATAAAGGCACCAGACACACATTCACACAGCTCATTGATTATTCAGTTACTGAGTTTAACATCCTGAGATGTCAGACTGGGTTCCTCATTTAAAACCTGCACGTTCAAACCTGGAGGATCTTTATATTTTCCTTCCCAAAAGCTCTCAGACTTTTAATTCTAACTCCTAAATACAAAAATGTACTTTATATTACAACACTATAACTAACTTAACTTTAAATAACCTTGAGCTACAATTCTTATGTGAAAAGTGCTTTAAAAATACAATTTATTGTTATTAATAATCCTTTCCAAAGGAGGAAGTTTTGTCTCCAGCGCCACCACGAGGTTTGCAGTGAAATATCCCAGTATCTATTGGATGGATTGTGCTGCAGAATTCATGTCAAGTAAAGACAATTTCATTATCTAACTGTGCCAAATCTACGGAAGCCCTAAACGGCCATGCATTTGTATATTTTTTCCCCTCCGTTTTCTCGTGATAACAAGTTCATTTCATTTGTTTTCTCGAGATCCAGAGAAAATGATCCTTTTATCTCGAAATAACAACTGTCGTTTTCCCGAGATAACAAGATAATTTTCTCGAGATCTCGGGAAAACAAATGAAATTAACTCGTTATCACGAGAAAATGGAGGGAAAAAAATATATGAATGCATGGCCGTTTAAGGCTTCCGTATGATTCACAACAGAAATTATGTCAAGACATTTTTCATTAGGAGCAGCCAACTCAATGGAGGTGGAGTTATTTATAAAACCTGCACGTTCAAACCTGGAGGATCTCTTCTTCTGAGATTTTTTTTTTCTGGATATTATTTCTTGTTCAATAAATAATAATAATACAAACAACAATATATATTTTATGTTGTAAAGCACTTTTTGAGCTACATTTCTAATTTGAAAATTGCTTTACAAATGAAGTTTATCGATATTAATGATCCTTTCCAGAGGATGAACTGTTAAAAAAAATGAGATTTGAAGTGAAATATCTCAACAATTATTGGATGGATTGTGCTGCAGAACTCATGTCAAGTCAACACAATTTTATTGAATAACTGTGCCAATTCACAACAGAAAATTATCTCAAGAAAGTTTTCATAAAGAGCAGGCAACTCAATGGAGCTGAGGTTCAATTTCTGGGGAAATATCGCCATCTACAGGTCTGGATGGACGGATGGATGGATGGATGGATGGATGGATGGATGGATGGATGGATAGATAGATAGATAGATAGATAGATAGATAGATAGATAGATAGATAGATAGATAGATAGATAGATAGATAGATAGATAGATAGATGGATAGATAGATAGATAGATAGATAGATAGATGATATATACATATCCGATTGTTTTTTGTTTGAATCTTCAGGCAGAAAGTCATAATAAATATCTTGTTTCTTTAATATCTCTGCATTAAGTTGCATCAAATTTATGATTTTACTGAGGCTCTCTGTGTCTCCTCACATGTTTCTTATAAACCCTCTTTTAGTCGTCTGACTGAATACAGATATTTGTGAGAAACATGTCCCAGAGCTGTGTACTAATCCCTCCTGTCCACGTCAACATCCGTCTCTTTCATGTTGTCCCTCCCGTGTCGACCCCTGACATCCTTTTCAGCACTATCACGTCTTTCCCACACGGTGCTCTGAGCAGAAGCAGCGAGGAGGAGCCGCCGGGTCTCCTCTTATCTCCACCCGGGTCTCCTGTCCCACATGTGTGTGTTGGTGATAGAGGCTGGGAGAGAGAGGCGTAACTCGTCCCAGGAAAGACCAGGACTCGTCTTCTCCCTGCACACTTTATCTCCCTCAGTGTGGCAGATAAGCAAAGCAATGGTGCATTTAATGACTAAAGCATGACAGTTTCAGCATAGAATCTACATATAAAGGTTGTATTTTAGACGTGGAGGCAGTTTGTATTCGACTTCTGGTGATCTTGAGAGGTTGTTGTAGTGGAGCGTATAAGCTCATAATATATGGAAGGTACTGTGCATTTTATGACTAAAGCATAACACTTCCTCCATGGTTTCTATAGAACATGAAGTTTATTTTCAGGTTTGACTCCTGGTACTGGGCAGAAGGCAATTTTGTGGGTTTTTTGCAGGCATAAAAGTGGTAAACATCAATTATGTTTTATCTGTTATCCAGTTTAAGAGAATACATTTTCTAGCACAGAAAGTTAACATTTTGTACAATTTCTTCTCATATTTATCAACATTAAAGCCATTTGATATCCCAAGCAACATGTATAATGGGTCACATAGCAGATTCTTAGATAAAATCCTATTAATCTCCTTCCCCACCATGTGCCAGAACTTTTGTATATTCCTGCAGCACCATAAGCAATGGGTTAGACTGCCATTCTCTATTTGCAAGCTTGCACTTTTAAGAGCAAAGAGGATGATGACAGGCTCAGGATCAGAGGCAGAAAGCAGATAAGTTGTGGGAAATGTTATAATATTTTGAGCCACGTTGAACAAAAATTGCAGCAAGTTTAAATGAGCGTGGAGCTAAACAACCCCGTCATCATAACACAGGTTGGAAAAATGGAAGAAGATAGCTTCTACGCTTCATTTTAAGATGAAGTGCATTTTGAATAGCCTTATTGTGTGTGGGGAAAAGTGTAATTGTGTAATTATCAGACCGCCATTACATTTTTCATCTCGCGCACCCCCTAGCAGCAGCTTGCGCACCCCTGGGGGTCCACGCACCACACTTTGGGAATCCCTGCTCAAGAGAATGATATAAAATAAAAGGTTGTTATGTGACTATTACTGAAGGGTATTAGAAGAAATCTCAAATATTTTTTTTATTTTAATATTAACTATAGTAACATCTATGCTGTTACGGGTCAAATTTGACCCATATATATTCCACTAAATATTGTTTTATTATCTTATATTATAACTGAAAAAACAAACGTTATCATTTTCACCAGGGAATTTTATAATTTTGTAAAATTGATTTTTCATTTTACTTTGTTTAAATAGAAGTCCCTGACAAAGTCAAAAATCCTTGATGCAATAAGCAAAAGTTCTGTGGTACTTTTATGCATTTAAAACCTAAAACGGGTTGGTGCTGACCCTAACATAAGAGGAAGGTTAATATATTAAATATGTACACTACCGGTCAAAAGTTTTAGAACACACCAACTTTTCCAGAATTGCAAAAAAAATGATGCAGTTTAATGTCTCAGTGTACTCTGAAATTAATGCACATTTGCAACATTTACAATTCTTTATTGAGCATGATAGTGTTTTGAAAGTAAAAAAAAGATTCAAAATCACATTTTATGTTGGACTAAAGGACTAAAAAAAGACACAAAATGACCAAAAAAATACACAAAATGACAAAGAAGACACCAAAAGACACAAAATGACTAAAAAAAGACACAAAATGACCAAAAAAAAAAGACACAAAATGACTTACAAAGACGTGAAAATAATTCAAAAATGGACAAAATAGCCCAAGACTCCATAGAGTTAAGTTGTTAACCCACTTCTTGTTCCCTGAAAAAAGGCCTACTTGTATAATTCTGAAATGTACATTATATTTTACCTTTTTTTATTTACCTCTGGCCGTTCACCACTTACCTTTGTACCCTTTCAAGCTGTTCATTTGACTTGAACTGCTTGATTTTCAATAAAAAACTGGAAAAATTGGGGTGTTCTAAAACTTATGACCGGTAGTGTATATTAAAGTAGAATTAAAGATAGATTTTTGCAGAAGTTATGTGCAGTTTATGTATAATAAGAGCACATAAATAAAACATAATCTAAATATAACAACCTGAAATGTGTTGCCTTCTGCCTGGTACCAGCGGTTGGATCTGAAACTAAACTTCATGGTCTATAGAAACCATAGAGAAAGTTTAATCCTGTCGTCATAAAATGCAAAATACCGTCCATATATTATGAGCTTATCGGCTCCACTACCTCTGCAGAGTGAGAATGGGCGGATCAGTGGATTTAAAAACCTGCACAACAAACTCAACGACGGCTCCGACCTCGTGGCCTACATTTAACGTTTCTTCTTCCCTCCAAAAAAAAAATCCTGAAATATTAAAAAAATGCAGCCCTCCCAATACTAATCTAAATCCCTGAAGACTTTTTACATATGCAGACTGACAGCAATGACAAACTTATCTGTGCAACATTCAGTCACACCCAGCGAGGAACTCGATCTCCCTCGAGGCTCCTAAAGCTTCCTGCTCAACATCAGCTGGGTGGGACTGCTTTTGCACAAATACGCTCTATCTTTTTTAGCCTAAAATATGAGAAAAATTATAATATGTCAGACTTGAAAGGGTCGGTTCATCCAAAACTACATTTTTTCCCCCACAACTGGTGTTTCCATCCATATATGAGATATATCAGTCTCTGAAACGATCACAGCTTTGAAAAATAATCTGGATAATCCACTGACGTCACCTTCAACTTTTTCTTCTGCAGAATGTAAAGAAAATATTGTGGTGGAGTGTAAAGAGTCTGCAGCAGGCACCCAGGAGGTAATGAACAGAAATGAATAATCAGGGCTGCATGATTTGGAAAATTAAATTATTGGAAATAAAATTTGTGATGTTGCAATTGTGATGCAATTTTATGTACATAATTACTATTATTTACATTGAAAACTGTATAAAAATGATCATGGTGTGATATTTTGCATCTTGCGGTTCTGTTATTGCAGTAGTCCACATTGTAATTTTGATAAAAAAAATGTGCAGCCCTATTACATTTTGATCCTCTTTAAGGACGATCCTTCCAACAGTTATTGAAATGTTTCTGCTGGGACCGAAGCCATGACGACCAGAACACCAGTTTCAAATGTTACCAGACTATTAAATTAAATTAAAGTGCTTCTCAGCAGTTACTAATTATCCGATAAGTTAGGGTGAGAAGAGTTCTGTTCCACCTTCTAGTAGGTGCAGCAGTTTGTTATCAGCTCATTCGATTGCTGGTCGCTGGATTTAGGTGTATTGAGGAGAATCAGGTTGCAGCTGTCTGATCCTTAAGCTCTTGTGGTAGTGCATTAAAGTGGCACTGCATAATTTATGCATAATGCATATTTTGTCTATGATTACTTGACTAAATATTCAAGATAATTGGCAGTTGCTGCATTGCATATTAATAAATATAATTTGTTTTATCCTCCTCCTTTGACATCAATGCATTTAGTACAACTCATCAGATCAAACTTGAGATGTTTCACTTTCAATGAGCTGATAACAACCTGCTGCACCTGCAAGAAGGTAGAGCAGGTACTGATGGGATGATTAGAGAAAACAGGCAAAAAAAGACTAGTTAGGCGTTATAAAAGGTTGTTTATGTCAGACTGGGCTCAAGGCAGGACTCAGACGCAGAGCAGGTGTACTTAAAGTCTCTTTATTCAGGAAAGCAGCAAGAGTTATCCTAAACAGAGTGAAAAAACAAAGGTGTTACAAAAACTCCTGAAGCTGAGCTGAGATAACTAATAAAGAAAAGTTGCTCCTAAAGGAAGAAAAAAACAACAGGAAGCCTAACTACACTAATAAACTAAACGAACAAGTCCTAATCTATGAAACGGGGAATTCTATCTAACCTGACAAGGGGAAAACTAACAAATGAAAACTCTAACAAACAAAAGGCTCTCCAAAATGGAGGGACCAAACCTGATAAAGAAATTAAAGAATCTACAAAACACTCTGAAAAACTTGGAGAAATGACTAAAGGGGTAAAATATAAATGAACACAAAAAAACCCCAGACTATTTGAAGACATGGAGGGAAGGGAGCACCAGGTGAATACAATCGGTGATTAGGGAAGACAATCAGACAGATGACTCACAGGGAAGGGCAAGTGACCTGAAATGAGAGGAGAGTTACTATTTCAAAATAAAACAGGAAATAACAAGACCAGATCACAAAATAAGACACGACCTCACCGCGGTTTGACAGTTTAAAGGTAAATGCATGGAAATGTGGGAAGTGAAGGTGTTATGAGTAGCAGAAGTGGCACAGACTTTTTGTGATTTATACTCTGTTTCCTTGCTCGAGGGCACTGCAAACAACACGTTAACATAGCAGTCTATTGAATGAGCTGATAACAACCTGCTCCACCTACTAGAAGGTGGAGCAGGCTCCTACTCACCCAAACTGATTGGATGATTGGAGCTAATAAACATAATAAAAAAAAGTCTGGCTAGGCATTATGAAAGATCGTTTAAAAGGTAAAATAAATGGACGTAAATGTGGGAAGTGAAGGTGTTATGAGTACCAGAAATGAGATGGACTTTTCATGATTTATGTTCTGTTTCTTTGCTCAAGGGCACTACAAACAAGACGTTAACATAGCAGCCCATTAAATGAGCTGATAACAACCTGCTGCACCTACAAGAAAGTGAAGCAGATACTGATAGGATGATTAGAGCGAATAAACCAGCAAAAAAAGAATCCGGTTTGGCGTTATGAAAGATCGTTTAAAAGGTAAAATAAATGGACATAAATGTGGGAAGTGAAGGTGTTATGAGTACCAGAAATGAGATGGACTTTTCATGATTTATATTCTGTTTCTTTGCTCGAGGGCACTGCAAACAAGACGTTAACATAGCAGCCCATTAAATGAGCTGATAACAACCTGCTGCACCTACTAGAAGGTGGAGCAGGCTCCTACTCACCCATACTGATGGGAATTGCTGACAAACTTCCATTCAATCAGGTGATAACAACTGAATGGGATGGACTTGAGCGTCTGGATAAACCTGAGAGTCCATGTGAGGTCAGAGAGGCGTCCTGAGTTTGACCTGCAGCCTCACTCAGTCTCAGGTTGTGTTTCAGACCTTGAACTCGCTGCTTGTTGTCGAACACGAGGAGGGGCCATAATGAGCGCAGATCGTATTTACCTTATCCAGAAACAGCAGGCCGCACAGAGGCAGCTTTCTGACGGAGCCACATGAGAGGACGAGTGAGAGGCGTAGACAGACGCTCCGCCTGTTGGAGACGGAGCGGGGGGAGCGGGGGGAGGAGGGGAGGACCTGGACTCAGAAAGCTGCTTCTGTCTGGACTGGGACAGAGTTTGATTCAGGACTCCGACTCCACTTAGAGGAAGTTTATTGAAGTTCCAGATCAGGGCCCTGCAGGAGGTCTGAGCTGCCGAAGTGGATAAATGAGTTCGCTTCGTTTGATTGTTGGCGGTTTGACAAACAAGTCTGCATTGTTCACACCGTCAGAGACGGATTAAAAGTTAGTTTTACAACTTATTTACAATTTATTCCCAGTTGGATGGGGAGTTTTTAAAGGTAAACCCCAAACATGAAGTCATTTTTAGATACAACTTCAACTATTTATAGATGTAAACAAGTTCTACGTATCTGCATCTGAAAAGGAGTTCATAGTTTGTGTTTCACTCCTTATCCTCAGGACCCCAATGAGCCGTTTCAGGGCGTTTTTTTTAGTCTTTTTACATTCCCCTCTCTGTGTCCTTGTATTTCACTGTGAATATATAAAATCTATATAATCTATACGTCCTGCAGCTTTGTGGAATCAGCACAATCATGGCTGGAAGTGGGAACAACTCTAACATGTCGTTATGCAGAATAACACAGTTAGAATGACAGAAATCAGAAAAAAAGTTTTAAAAATGTGAATAAAACAGAATGTATATATCAACACTTTTCCAAGTGTCCTGAATGTTGTAAAACCAGTTTCTCACTTACTGTACATATTGAAGTATTGTCATGTTTCAAGCCTCTCCTGTCCTCTCCTCTCTGCTCTGTGTAAACAGCCTCTCCTGTCCTCTCCTCTCTGCTCTGTGTAAACAGCCTCTCCTGTCCTCTCCTCTCTTCTCTGTGTAAACAGATTTCCAGTGAATATTTGTCACGTGACCGTTGGTCTCAGCAGAATCAATCATGTCTTCACAGTGTCTCTGAGGAGCAGAATTTAATGTTTTTAACAGGATTTTTGGAAAGTTTTGGCCACTTTTTATAACGGAAACTTGACTAACTGATGATATGTTTAAGGACCATTGGAAAGTTCAAACTCTGATGATAATGCCTGTTTTTACAGTTTCTTTCTATGATAAATGGTGGATTTTCAGCAAGACAACACACATTTTACTGGTGGCTTTCAACTGATGATGAAAAAATCTGCACTTTTGCATCATCATTTTTAATCCATAAACGAAGAACAGGACCCAGGATAGTAAAATATGAGGTGCAAACAATAAAACCATAAGGTTTCACAAGGTTTCTGGTGCAGCATGAATTGTGAATGGAGCTCACTACAAGTCAGTGAAGTGGTCGGGGAGGGGCAGCAGCATGTTAAAGTCTCACTGTGGAACATGTGTGTGTGTATGTGTGTGTGTGTTTGTCATTAAACCAAATTCCCCTGAACCCCACCCAGAACCAGGACAAAGACCCCCTGTCCACTGCACACACACACACACACACACACACACACACACACACACACACACACACACACACGTCTGCACAGATCTTCAGTCCACAGAGGGAGAGTTCCTCAGGTTGGAGGCTGCAACCTCAGAAACACAGCCTGCTTTTGTCCTGATCTTGATCTGATTGAAGAACAACCAAAAAACTGGATCAGATACTCAGAGACTCAGAGACCTGAGAGACTCAGAGACTTCAGAGAATCAAAGACCTGAGAGACTCAAAGACTCAGAGACCTCAGAGACCTCAGAAACCTCAGAGACCCCAGAGACTCAGAGACCTGAGAGACTCAGAGACTCAAAGACTCAGAGACCTCAGAGACCTCAGAAACTTGAGAGACCCCAGAGACTCAGAGACCTGAGAGACTCAAAGACTCAGAGACTTAGAGACTCAGAGACTCAGAGACTCAGAGACCCCAGAGACTCAGAGACCAAGAGACTCAGAGATTCAGAGAGACCTGCAGCAGCAGACAGAGACCTGAGACACACTTAACAAACTCCACAAACTTTTTTTAATCCTCTGAATGAGCAGAAAGATGCACAAATGAGAACTAAAACAACTGCAGAGGTAGAAGAAGTATTCAGATCCTTTACTGCAGTACAATACTAAAACATACTGAGAAACTCCACTACAGTAAAAGTCCTCCATTCAAAACTAACTGAAAGTATCAGCATCAAAATGTACTTAAAGGATCAAAAGTTAAAGTACTTATTCTGCAGAATGGCCCAACTCAGATTGTTTTATATTATCTGATAATTATTATTGATGCATTAATGTAAGCAGCATTTTAAGTGTGTAAATAGTTAATAGGCCTCATTTTAACTACTTTATATGTTGTTATCTGGTTTAATTATCTCTTTCAATTGATCATGTTTTACTATCAGATAAATGTAGTGGAGTAAAAAGTGCCTAGTGTTCTAGTCAAGCACAGTACTTGAGTAAATGTACTTAGTTACAGTCCACCACTGACTATTAAAGCTGTAATGTTTGAGTCGATATCTTTATGTTTTGGACGTGTGCTGTGGAACCATCAAGTCAGTCGAGTCAGTCGAGTGTCTGCAGTTTATCTGGACTGAAGCTCATTAAGTCCCCAGTAAGATTTACTCTGCCGTTCAGTGATGGCTGACCTTTTAACTCTTTATGACTCTAACCTTCAGCGCTGAAGCTCGCTGACCGGCTGCTGCTGCAGTTAATGGAGCAGATTGAACAGAGTGAGCAGAGTTAAAGCTCCACAGCACACAAACTGATAATCCACCTCAGCTCCCATCAATAAACCTGAGTCTGTGTCTTATTTAACCAGGCAGCTTCTGCTTTAACAAAAGGTTTTCATCGTCACAGAGCTCAAAACAAAGCTCTCTTTTCTCAGATTTTTTAGAGATGTGTGGTTCTCACAGGACAGCGAATACATTTACGTAGATTTTTAGGTAATTTTGATTAATTTTTAAGGTTTTCTGAGCTTTCATAATTAAAAAAATATATTTTTCTGAAAAAGTTTAGATCCTTACATTTATTTATTTATTTATTTATTTATTTATTTATTTATTATAACAATTTTATTATTAATTTTATTATTATAATTCATTCTGTTATTTGAAAAAATAAATAATAAAATATATGTATAAGGTAATAATGTTTACAGTTTATACTATTTATTATTATTATTATTATTATTATTATCATCATTATTATTATCATTTTATTTTTTTACTTTTATGTTTTTCATTATTAAGGTTTTTTTTCTTTAATTTATTTGTATATTTTAAAAGATTTCTTTTTAGAAAGTTATGTTTCTCTTTTTACTTTTAGACTTGTATGTTTTTATTTTTTATTTTTTTTTTGTCTTTCTTTTTCTTTTACAGATTTTTGGTAACACTTTTAGTTAAAAAAAAAAACCTTCTTGGATCAGCTGGAAAAGTCACAAAGCTGAAAACAGCTGTTCCTCTGGCTTTGTACCACAGTGTGGTTTGAGTTCTTCTTCCACCACTTATGACAAGCCCATTAGACATCACTGACAAAATAAAATATTACAGCTCATTCGGAAAATTTATTGCGTCCTTCATGAATTGTTTTAGGAACCCTGAGAGGCTGTGAGAATAAACTGCTTGACGTCTGTTAGAAACAATAGACTTCAGAGTCTGAAAAGACAGAATGAAGGTGGAGAGACACCATAAATCAGGTGAGGAGCAGAGAGAGATAGCGGAGAGCAGGGAATGTGTTAATAAGTTCTTGGGTGAATTAGTTGTGAAACAGCGTGCGGTTCGTCTGACGGAGACCAGCCCAACAGCCAGAAACTGTTCCACTTACTCTGATGTAAACAGAGGAAGGGCCGCGTCCCATTCAGCTCACTACACGTCCTCCTCCCTCACACACAGATCACATTCACTCTGTCTCTGTACACCAAAAATCTGCAACAAAACAGACATTTCTTCTCATATTTGATGCACTTCAACACATTATCATAAAACAAAACCACTCTGAAAGGTATTTTTCTTCATTTTTTTCCTGATAAAGAACTAATGACACAAGTTGACCAACCTGCAACTTTTAGCAACAAAAAAGTGACAATATAACCCGATTTTTTATCGACATTTCTATATAATTTATGGCAATTATAAATGTATTAAAACATGTACATTTCTGGACATCACAAATATTGACTTTTAGATCACTATTATATGTTAACTAGAAGCAAAATTACAGTCAGTTTTCAACAATACATTTGCTCATCATGCTAATTACGCTAATTGCCCAACAAGCAACTCTTAGAAGCCAAATTTAATCTCATCTGCTGAAGTCCAGTCACCATTGGACACTTTTAGAAACGTTTTTTGAGCGTTTTTAGATGCGTTTTTCGACACGTTTTTAGGAACGTTTTTAGACGTGTTTTTAGATGCATTTTTAGGAGCTTTATTAGGAACGTTTTTAGGATCATTTTAGACGCGATTTTAGACACGCTTTAGACGCGCTTTTAGGAAAGATTTTAGACACGTTTTTAGGAGCATTTTTAGGAATGTTTTTGGAAGCGTTTTAAGGAGCGCCTTTGGAAGAGTATTTAGAAGCGTTTTCATGAGCTTTTTAAGAAGCGTTTTTAGAAGCTTTATTAGGAGCGTTTTAAGAAGCAATTTTCAGGAGCATTTTTACACGCGTTTTTAGAATTGTTTGTAGAAGTGTTTGCAGAATCGTTTTAGGAGCGTTTTTAGAATTGTTTTAGATGCGTTTGAGAAATGTTTTAGAAGTGTTTTTAGAAGCGTTTCTTTAGGAGTCTGACAGACGGTCTGTTCTGACGTTCAGGTTGCAGATCTGGTTGGCAGATTCCCCTCAGAAAACATTATGTAACTTTTTATGCATTACCTTTTACCTGACCAACGTAACTATGTTCCTTCTGTCCTCATAACTCCTTCACTTCCACCATTAAATTACTGTTTAACTGTCTTTTATAGAAGCTGATAACAACCTGCTGCACCTGCTAGAAGGTGGAGCAGGCCTCCACTCACCCATTCTGATGAGATGATAATCGCTGATTCTATCTTATAACTCCAGGTCAAGCTTCACTTTCTCCGTTCGGATTTCTGTGACAAAACTATTTTTTTCATTGCATAAAAAATGAATAAAATTCAAGTAATAAAAGAGTTAGGCGGAGGAGCACTGGAGCAGCTTCGTCTCCTAAAATCATGTCTGTTTATGTCAGAGTGTGTTTACTGTCTGGAGCCGTTTCAGGTGAAACTTCTCCAGGTTATAAACTTTTCATTGTTGCTTTATTTCCAAAACAAATTAAGTTTTCTTTCCCGCCAGGAGAGTTTAGTTTCAGGACATTAATAAAGCCGTTATTATTTAATGTGTTGTGACAGTAAAGTGTCTTTTTTGGCTCTCTCAGGTTTTTTAAGGTAAAATAATGGATTTTATCGCACAGAATATGAGTGTTAGAGCTGAGAGACAGGCGGAGCTGCAGACAGAGCTGCAGATTGAGCAACAGTCCGGGGCTGGGACCTCCTTTAGTCCGACAACAACAGCCTGCAGATCCAGATCAGGATCAGGACCCAGGATCTGCACTGCAGTGATGCAAACTGAGCCCCCTGACTCCGTCCTGGTTTTGATGTTTGGCTGGAAAAAAACCTGCAGCAGTCGCCGCAGTTTTGCGTAAATTTCACCTGCATGCGTCAGAGCGCACACTCCTCTCATCCCTGCACACACACTCCTCACACACACACACACACACACACACGCGCGCGCGCAGGAGGAGGAGGGGTGCGCCTGTTCCTCTCAGAGACCCGGAGAGGCTGCAAACATCCACTCACCGCCCGCTCAGTCCTACCTTGACGTGCGCAAACGTTTTGCGCCTCATTCCGCATCCTGACCGCCGCAGAGCTCAGACTGACCGCAGCACAGCGCGCAGAGCAGGTACAGTGCTTTTATTACCTATAAACATCTGTATTTAATGCTTTTAAAGACATTTCTGACTCCTGTTTGACTCTGTGTTGCTCAGGATAGTGATGGCACTTTGCTTTTGGCACTTTGCCTTCACAAATACACACAAAACACACACAATTGAGCTATATAACAAAGAAAACCAGTAAAGAAATGATTAAATGTTTTGCACCAAGGCGCCAAATCGTTATGCCACTTGATTAACTGCTGTTTTTGTTGCAACAACTCATTTACAGTAAGGTCTGAGAAGTCTGGAAACACTGAGAGATTTATATTCTCTTTTATTCATAAAGCCATGTGGAAACAAAGTGCTCTGCAAAACAAACGAAAATTAACATTAAGGATCTGGAAAGCCTTTTAAAAGTCAGTAAATTAGTGTAACAACATAATTTATCTTTACTTTAAACAGCCTGAAGGGTCATAATCTTAATAACTGATGTGCAAATAAAGGGAATCAGGAATAAAAAGGGGTGTTTTTACATAAAAGCATCAATTGATTTTGACTTTTTGGGTCCAAAACTACAAAAAGCAGCTTCACCATAAACCTGACATTAAAATTACAAAAAAATCTGATAAAAAGTTTAGTTAAATTATGTTTTTATGACAAATATAAGTAGAAAACAGTTTGTTAGTTTGTGCTGTTACTCACAGTCTTGTTGTCTTTTTTTTAAACTGACATGCAGTTGAAATGGATTCCTTTGGATTATGAGTTAATTCTGTGGTCTGTGAATCATTGTTCTTTAGAAACTGACATTATTGAAACTGTTTTCTGCTGAATTTGATCGATTGCATGTTGATGGTTTAGTGGAAGTGTCCTTCTCTCTGGTTGGTGGATCTCTTTGGTCTATATTTGGTGCATGTTTGTGTTCACAGTGCTGCTGGAAAAGTTGTAAAAGAAGAGACTTTTTGTTTATTGGTGAAAGAGGAGTTGATTCACAAAAGGCCAGATTTGAATATTTGCAGCGTGGTGTTGAGCTGCAGGCTGAGGTGGAATTAATGAGGCAGACGTCACCTCGACACACAGACTGAGGCTGAATGAAAGCTGCTGGGTCGCTGCCAAGAAAGAACTTAAATAAACTTTGAGTTACTTGGTTTTTCTCAAGCTTTTTACTTGATGCCCTTTTTATGTCTACGCAACTTTCAGCTTCAGTTGCTTTGCAGAAAAACATTTAATATAAATTCACAACAACAAATGGTTATTTGTTAGAAATTCGTAATTATTATTAGCTCTGTAGCAGTAAACAGGCTGCTCTTACTGACTGTACATACTTATACCAACAGAAATCAGAAATCTGTTATCAAGAGTGACAAAGTCCGTGTAGCATAGAAGTCGCTGTTTGTATCACATGTTATGTAACTTGTGAAGGTTAAATACGCAAAGTCAATGCAAAAAAAGCGAACGGGACCTTTTTCAACTTGAACCAGATTTTTACCTGCTGCTGTGTTTAATAAATATAGAAGAGAGTAATGCAAGGCAAAGGTTTGGTCATTTTATGTGATTGGTTTGTCTTTTTATGACTTTTGGGAATTTCCGTGGTTCCCTTTGTCATTTTGTGTCTTTTTTGAGTCATTTTTTGACTTTTTTTTTTGGGTTATTTTTCAATCATTTTCAGTTATTTTGTGTCTTTTGTTTGTGTTTGGGGACTTTTTTGTCATTTTTAGTATTTTTTTGGTAATTTATGACTTTTTTTGACATTTAAAAACACTTTTTAGGTAATTTTGTGTCTTTTTTTAATCATTTTGTGTCGTGGGTCACTAGAGGGCATCACTAACTCCAAACGAACACATGGGCAAGGATTGGCGTATCGTATGATGGATTTTAGTGTCCGCATTTAACTTTCATCTTTCATTCACTGTACATGCTTATACCTACAGAAATGAATCGATTATGAAGAGCGGCAAAGTCTGTGTAGGATAGAAGTCGCTGTTTGTATCACATGTAATTTAACTTATGTACTTATTGAGGTTAAACATGCAAAGTCAATGCAAAAAAGCAAGAATGACAGAAATGTGCAAAGTTTTTCAGCTTGAAGCAGAATTTTACCTGATGCTGTGTTGCTGGGTTTAATAGATATAGAAGAAAGTAATGCAAGACAAACATTTGCAGCCCATGTGGCGTGAGCATGCATTAGAATAAGCTGTGTGTTGGATTTTTTCTTGTCTGGGTGCAGTGACTTCTAACATTACTGTATTTTTATGTTTCTTGGATAAAGCAAGGCTGTTTCCACCTGTTGTCAGTCTCTATGCTAAGCTAAGCTAACTGTCTGCTGGTGGTAGCTTCATATTTATGTACATACTGGAGAATGGTATCAATCTAAACTAGCACAGTCTCTTCAGTCTGTGTACAGATAACATGTGCACAAATAATGTGCAATCCATATGCCAGAAACGAATTTCTGTGTGCAGAAGAGGCACAGGAGCATTTCTGACAAAGAGCGCAGCTACCGGCTGCAGGAGATATGATCATGATACATAAATGTGATGTTCGTTGGTTGAATTTGTGCTCAGCACTTCTCTAAGGTTAGGGCCAAACAGTTCCTGGTTCGGCTCTAAAAGACAGTTTAAAGAGGAAATAAATGATGTAAATGGTGAAAGTGAAGTAGTTACGAGGACAACGTGACTACTGGAAGTGACGTAGTTCAGTAAAAACGTGATACAGGAAGTTAAGAGATGTTTGAAGTTTAGAGACAGTTTACAGAACAGTTTAGAGACAGTTTACAGAATTGTTACAGTCTTTGTTAGTCTTTAATGATTTTTTTGGGGTCATTTTGGGACTTTTTTGGTTATTATTTTTTTCTTTTTTCTTTTTAAATAAGAGATAAATAAGATTTTTTTAAATCTTGTTTTGTCTCATTTCACATATTGTGTTTTATAACTTTTTTGGTCATTCCTTTTTTATGTAATTTTGAGTCTTTTGTTTGTCTTTTATGACATTTTTGGTCATTTTGTGGTGTTCTTTGACAATTGGATTTTTTTTGTAATTTTGTGTCTTTTGTTTGTCTTTTATATTTTTTTTGGGGTAATTTTTTTATTGTGTCATTTGTCATTTTTTATATCTTTTTTTATGACTTTTTTTTTTTGTGACTTCTTATGGTCAAATTATGACTTTTTTGGTCATTTAAAATATTTTTTTGGTCATTCTGTGTCTTTTGTTTGCCTTTTATGACTTTTTTTGTAATTTTAGGTTTTTTTTTTTGTAATTTTGTGACTTCCTTGGTCATTTAACATCTTTTGTAGCGGCCCACTTCATCAGGGATTGGTGTATCATATGATGGATTTTAGTGTCCACATTGCACGTAATTTGAAAGTGTAAAGTCGTGTTATTTGCACGCAGATTGAAGAAGTCCTCTGATTAAAACCAGTCGTGGTTCTCTTCTTTGTAAACGACACCATCTTCTATAATGGATGTGAAATGTTTATATGGACATTTTCTGATTTGATTGATTGATTTATGGGTTTTGTTGCAAACCCGAGGGTATCTGGAGTGTGAAAACGTCTCGATAAACTGCGGGTTTTTTTCAGTCGATCATATTTGTCACAGTTGTCATAGTTGTGGTCGACCATGTCGAGCAGCACAACAAGTGATTTAGAGCCGAGAACATCGAGGCGCTGTGAGCCGCTCGCAGCCCAACAACCAACAACCCCTCTCTGTGTGCTGGCTGAGACTTGGCGGCTCCACCCTGACCCCCACCCTGCAGCCCTGCACCCACCCGACACACACACACACACACACACACACACACTGACTGTGGCCCATGTCAACCCCCCAAATAACAAGGAGGGTGTATTCTCTGCAGAAACACACACTCACTCACAGTCAGCCTCAATCTGTGTAACATGCTGGTGACCAGGAAACAACAGGTTAAATGTGTGTGTGTGTGTGTGTGTGTGTGTGTGTGCACATGCTAATTAAGAAGAAGTGTTTTATGAATAGAAGTTTGTGTCGTGTTGAGTAATGTGTTTGCCATCTACTGGCTGTAGCATGAAGGGAAATGTTCCTCTAAATAGCCAGAGTGTGTGTGTGTGTGTGTGTGTTAAGAACTTTCCTCTGTTCAGCAGAAATATAAATGAAGCAACAACATTTATTCAGTGCGAGAACATCAACAGACTTTGTCCACAGCTCAAACAAATGAAAATCAGATGCAGACGCAGGATATATTCAGATGTTTGTAGGTGGAATCTGAAAGTTGTCTTCAGGTTTTACAACCTTCACATTCATTCCCTGTTTTCTCATAGCAGACAATAATCATTTCTTTTAGGCTAAAGCAAAAAATGTCATGCATACAAAAGTTCTTCTAAACAGCACGATCAGCTGACCGTTATGAGACAGAGTTGAGACATAATGAATCGTACAATCAAGCATCATGTCGAGTTAAAACTAGTGATAAATAAAGAGAGTTTGGTTCCACAATTGATCATGAAGTCCTGACAAAAAGACGAACAGGTCGGGAAATTGACTAGTTTGTATGTCGTGCCAAACATGCAAAAACTAAGTTCTTCTCAACATCTCCAGTTGAATGCTGCATGAAAAGGTGACCATTATATCATAAAAGGTCAGACAATAATGGTTTCTCTAACACCAAAAGAAACTAGTTTGAAGTGTTTAAAAATGACCAAAAAATTTTATGTTTTACATGTGTTACATGTGTTATATTGTGGCGGCAATCAACCCTGCAACCTTGCAAAATCCCAACATAAGTCAGACAATAAGTCAAGACAATAAGTAGTTTTTTTTTTCCAGAGAAAAATTAACTAGTTTGTACGTCGTGTCAAATGTGCAAAAACTAAGGAACAAGTGTTTAAAGTTCTTCTGAACGTCTCCACTTGAATGCAGCATGAACAGCTGACCGCTGTATGTAATGGAAGAGAGTGGGGAGTGTAGTGAGGAGGACGATGTGACTACTGGAAGTGACATAGTTCATGTCTTTTGTGTCTTTTGTTAGTCTTTTATAACTTTTCTTTGGTCATTTTGTGTCTTTTTGGTATTTTTTAAATCTTTTTTGTCCTTTTGTGTCGTTTTTGGTAATTTGATATCTTTGTTTGTCTGTTAAGAATATTTTGGTAATATTGTGACTTTTTTGGTCATTTTTTTTTTAATTATTGGGTAATTTTGTGCATTTCAATTTTTCTTTTCTTTTTCTTTTTTACATTTTTTTGGTAAATGAATGCATTTTGTTTGTTTTTTATGCCATTTTTGGTAATTTTGTAGTTTTCTTTTCTTTCTTTGTCATTTTTACAATTTTTTTTGGTATTTTTTTTTGTCATTTTGTGTCTTTTGTTTGTGTTTTATGACTTTTTTGGGTAATTTTGTTTCTTTTTTGGTAATTTTATATTTTTGTTTGTCTGTTAGGACTATTTTGGTAATTTTGTGACTTTTTTGGTAATTCTTTAATCTTTTTTTGTAATTTTGTGTGTGTTTTTTTAATGTTAATTTTTTACTAATTTTGTGTGTTTTTCTAGGTAATTTTATGTCTTTTGTTCGTCTTTTATGCCATTTTTTGGTAATATTGCGGGTTTTCTTTATCAGTTTGAATTATTTTTTAGTAATTTTTGTGACTGTTTTGTTCATTCTGTGGAGCACATTGTGGCAGCAATCAGAGCTGCCGACAAAGAGACGAGTGTTTCGGACGATTATTGTTTCTTTAAGAGCAAAATGAACCGTCTTGTATGACGTGTCATACATGCAAAAACTAGTGAAAGTGTTGAAAACGTCCTCACCTGAACGCAGCACAGAAAGCAGGCCGTCATAGAGAAAGTTGTTAAACAATTAATCATACAGATATTCATAGTATCATGTTAAAAATACTGATAGACGAAGAGAGTCTAGAGTCGATGCTCTATCCTCCCATTAGAGTTTTTTCACGTGTTTCATTGAAAATATCTTGAATGAGTTTTTAGTGTGTTTATGAGGAGTAAAAAAGATAAAACCCTGAAGCTGAAAGTATGAAGATGTTTTATTTCACACTCTGCTGAACTCTGACCTTTGACTTTTTATCCCTGACACCTTAAGACGGAGAGAATAAAACACAGAGGCAGAAGAAGATTAACTTTGACTGTATGTTTCTCCTCAGAGACGACAGAAAGAGTCGTAAACCACCAGGGAGGAGAGGGGGAGAGAGAGGGGGAGGAGGAGGCGAGGAAACAAGGAGAGGAGAGGAGAGGAGAGGAGACCTTTGACCTTTAACAAACCCTTTATTGGTCCAATTTATAATCACAAAAACAAATGCAAGGAAATTAGACATACGCCCTTTTCACGCCACAAAAAACAAAACAAAAAAACAAACAACCAAAGTAAATAAAAAAACAATAAAATAAAATATATACATATATATATACACTTACAGATACACACACACACACACACACACACACACACACACACACACACAAATATACATATATCATACATACATATATATACTATACACACACACACACACACACACACATATACATATATCATATATACATATATACTATACACACACACACACACACATACATACATATATATATATATCCTACATACATATATATACTATATGGAGAGGAAAGGAGAGGAGAGGAGAGGAGAGGAAACAAGGAGAGGAGAGGAGAGGAGAGGAGAGGAGAGGAAAGAAGGAGAGGAAAGGAGAGGAGAGGAGAGGAGAGGAAACAAGGAGAGGAGAGGAGAGGAGAGGAGAGGAGAGGAAAGAAGGAGAGGAGAGGAGAGGAGGAGGAGGGTAAGGGAGGGGAGAGGAGGTGAAGGGTGAAGGTTGAGATGAGCGTCTCTTTAAATCTGTCCCCTCAGAAGCAGAATAGGTTTCTTTGTTAGTTCAGAGTTTAATAATGAAGGCGAACCTGAACGTGACTCTGAGAACTCGACGGGAGATTTATTACGAGTTCTGAGCAGAGAGTAAATCAGAGGAGCAGAAGAGGAGATTCTTCTCTGTCTGTCACACTGAAGCTCCTCATGGAGTCACTTTGTGTCTTTATTATGAGATCAAACAGAAAAAGTCAGAGAGTAAGAAACAGCTCTTAGAACAAAACTATCAACACTTGTGATTAAAAAAATGTGATTGCAAGTAAAATACATTTGTGGTTTCAAATAGATTAATGCAAGTTTTATTTGCAAACCTGATTTTCTGCCAATGCAAAAGTATTTAATGTGCAAATCTGACAATTTTTCCCCCATTCAAATCTGTTTTGTTAAATTTGCAAATCCAAAAGTTTTTCTCTTTTTTTCAAATCCAAAAGTTTTTTCTCTTTTTTTTTTCAAATCTAAAAGTTTTTTCTCTTTTTTACAAATCCAATATTTTTTTTTTTTTTTCAAATCTAAAAGTTTTTTTTTTTTTTTGCCATCCCCTGTAAAATATATATTTTTGCTTTTGCAAATACAATTTTTTTATTAGAAAATCCAGATTTTGGGGGGGTCAATTCCACAATTGTTCTGTCCTAATAAAACAAGCTTTTGATTTGCAAATTAATCAAAATTTTATTTTACTGGAATTTTTTTCCCCCCATGCATTGAACAAAGTTTTGCTCTGAAAACTATCCTGTTATTGCAGAATAAAGACACCAAAGTAAAGCTGCTCTGTCCTCTCCCATCAGTTCTTTTACTCCACTACATTTATCTGACAGCTTCAGTTACTTCCAGGTGAAAATTGATCAACACACTTTGTTAGACTCTGACATTAACTTGGTGTGTTGTTGAGTCTCCTCGTCATGTCTCTGAGTTTTCCTCACATGGTTTCATTTATATGATTACTTTAGGTCCAGAGAGGTAAAATGACCCAAAGCTTCACAAAAACAAAAAGTAGAAACTGAAAGTAGATTTGTGTCAGAACTTCATTTCTTGACCCCAAAAATGACCCTAAAACGTAATCATGACCCTTCAACTCAACAAATTAACCTGAACCACAATACAGTAGATTCAGAAAACATTATTAATATATTTATATACATAATAATAATTATAATAATAATAATAGTGTTTTGTATCGACAAATTATGTCCTTTTATTGTTAGTTATGTCGGATCAGAAAACATTTCGATACGTCAAGCATCGAATTTGTTTGTTTAATTTGGAGTCAGGCTAGCAGTTTCCCCCTGTTTGCAGTCTTTGTGCTAAGCTAAGCTAACCACCTACAGAGCTGCAGATTAAAACCAGTAAAAACACTGAAAAAAAAAACTGTTTCACGTTAAAAATCAGTGTTTTTGTGATGCAGTTTGGTGCAAACGGGACGTCCCGGCTGCTGCTAATGTTTGTCAGCTTGTAACTTCAGATGTCTGAAGACTCAAATCCTTCATCTGGGTTCAGATATCTAGAGTTAAAAACCACCAAGATCTGAAAGTTGAGCGTAAAAATGCAACTTAAAACTGGATAAAAAGTGAATTTGTGACGTCTTCTGTGAGACAAACTCAACTGAAACGCACCGTTATCTTGTTTAAAACTACAGATTTCTCTGGTAACATTGCTGGAAACATTTGGGATAAATCAACTTAATATATAACAGAGGACTAGTCTTTCTTTTAGATATTTTAATGCAGAAAAGTTACTTATTTTTTACCTTCAACCAGCAGATATAAAAGGTGTGATACATCACACCAGATATTCTGCAAATCCAACTTCTTTTTTGCAAATCCTAAAGATTTTGTTTGCGTACAAGCTCCAACAACAAAAAACAGAGTCTGATGACGTCATGAAGCTGCAGATATCAGAGTTTTTCTCACACTGAGTTCAGCAGGAAAACTTCTACCTGCTGCCAGAGAGGTTGATCAGAACACGGCGAGCTGAGGTCACTGGGGGGCGGGGCACTGACAGGAAGTGAGTCGTTTCCTGGAGCTTCACCCGGAGCGTCTTTAATCCTCATTCCCTGATTTACTCTGAGACTCTGAGGACTCTTTGTAGAGTGGACCGGTCTGAACCCACCAAACCACCAGGAACATACCTGATTCATTCATGTGTGTGTGTGTGTGTGTGTGTGTATGTACGGTAAATACCCCACCCAGCACTTCCTACTCCACCCAGAAACACACACACACACACACACACACCACAAATGCATACAGACACACACACACACACACAAATCACAAATCCATACATACACACACACACACACACACACACACACACATAAATCACAAATACATACATACACACACACACACACACACACATCACAAATACACACACACACATCACAAATACATACAGACACACACACACACACACACAAATCACAAATACATACACACACACACACACACAAGCAAATCACAAATACATACACACACACACACACACACACACAAACACACACACACACACAAGCAAATCACAAATACATAAACACACATACACACACACACACACACACACACACTGTGTGTCTGTGTCTGTGTGTGGTGACTTCTCCACAGCAGTTTGACTCTCAGCTGCTGTTACATCAGAGGCTCAATTTAGCTTCTCTGCTGCAGGAAATACCTGCACACACACACACACACACACACACACACACACACACACACACACACACACACACACACAGTGACTCTGTGTTCTGTTGGAGGGAGGAGAATTGGAGAATTACATGCTTTTTATTTAAAGAATGACACAGAACTTCTGTTTATATTTTATATAAACTATTATTATTATTTTTAACTCTTTTTTTTCCGCGTACAGACAAAATTTAAACTATAAAATGTTACTTTTATTCATAAAAAATATCTAAAAATGAATAGACCTGTTATATATGTTGGTGAGTTGTGTATCCAACAATTTTCAAACCAGAGAAATAATTTTAGTCATTTTAATCATGTAATTTAATTTGTTCGCCTGTCAGTGACGTCATATTCTCTTTATGTTGGGAGTCAAATATAAATCATGTAGTAAAAACATCAAGACTGATTATACAGATGTGTAACAGCAAAAAATTCCTCCTTTACCAACCAGATCTCATGGCATGGCACCGATATATTCCTTAGATATTCTAGTTTCAGACGATGTGTAGACGATCTCTGTCGTCTCAAAACTGTTACAAAAAAATTGTCAGAAAAGTTGGCGGGCCGTCAGATCATAAAGTGGTAAACTCTTTATCTGAACCAGGTGAATGTGTGTCCTGAGTTCACCAAACTGCAACAGAAAAACACAGATTTTTAACACGAAACTGCTTTTTTCAGTGTTTTACTGGTTTTAAGCATTTAGCCATTTTTAGATTTGCATAAAGAAAGCTAGATTTGCAAAAATCAGATGTGATAAACTCTTAAATCTGTTGGTTAAGGGTAAAATAAGTAACGTTTCATTAAAATATCTAAAAAAAAAGACTACTCCTTTAGTTGAGTTGTGAGCATATATTATCCCAAATGTTTCCAGCAATTAAACCAGAAAAATCTGTAGTTTTAAACAAGAAAACAGTGCGTTTCAGTTGTCTATGCATCGTGAGTTTGTATGACAGAAGATGTCACAAATTCACTTTTTATTCAGTTTTAAGCCACAATTTTACACTCCACTTTGAGATCTTGGTGGTTCCACACTGAATATTTGAACCAGGTGAAGGATTTGAGTCTTGAGACGTCTGAATCTGAAGTTATCAGAGAAACAAACTGACAAACAGTAGCAGCAGCTCGGCTCTAGGACGTCCTGTGTCACCAAACTGCATCAGGAAAACAGAGATTTTTACCATGAAACTGTTTTATTCAGTGTTTTACTGGTTTTAATCAGCAGCTCTGTTTGCTTTGGAGAGGAGGAGAGCTTCACAAAAACAAAACCAGGAGAAAAGTAGAAACTGGAGGCAGATTTGTGTCAGAACTTAGTTTCTTGACCCCAAAAATGACCCTAAAACGTAATCATGACCCTTCAACTTAACAACTTAACCTGAACCACAATACAGTAGATTCAGAAAACATTATTAATATATTTATATACATAATAATAATAATAATAATAATAATAATAATAATAATAATAATGTTTTGTATCGACAAATGATGTCCTTTTATTGTTAGTTATGTCGGATCAGAAAACATTTCGATACGTCAAGCATCGAATTTGGTTGTTTAATTTGGAGTCAGGCTAGCAGTTTCCCCTGTTTCAAGTCTTTGTGCTAAGCTAAGCTAACCACCTACAGAGGTGCTGATTAAAACCAGTAAAAACACTGAAAAAAATCAGTTTCACGTTAAAAATCAGTGTTTTTGTGATGCAGTTTGGTGCACACGTGACGTCCAGGCTGCTGCTAATGTTTGTCAGCTTGTAACTTCAGATGTCTGAAGACTCAAATCCTTCATCTGGGTTCAGATATCTAGAGTTAAAAACCACCAAGATCTGAAAGTTGAGCATAAAAATGCAACTTAAAACTGGATAAAAAGTGAATTTGTGACGTCTTCTGTGAGACAAACTCAACTGAAACGCACCGTTATCTTGTTTAAAACTACAGATTTCTCTGGTTTGATTGCTGGAAACATTTGGGATAAATCAACTTAATATGTTACAAAGGACAAGTCTTTCTGATTGGTTTTAATCAGTAGCTCTGTTTTTTTTTGGAGAGGAGGAGACCTCTGAGGAGGGTTCAGCTGCTGAACCATCAACACTGAAGGAAACATAACAGGAGAAACTAAAACAATCTCATGATCCCATCACCAAACTCACCAACACCTTTTCTAGCTGCAGAAAATGACACATTGTGGCTTTAAACGTTCTTGTTTTATCGGAGCAGAAGTGTTGAGTGTTTGACTCTGTTATCAGCGTCTCAGTCAGCTGGTGAGCTGAATGTTCTGCAGGTCTCAGCCGTCCTGCTGCAGGGAAGACCTCTCAGATAGCAACACGCTAAAGTCTATTTACACAGAGCAGCCTGTAATCACCTCAGAGGGTTTATCTGGAGTTGTTTAGAAGGACGTCAAATGCAGAATTTGCATCCGTCCTGCAAACAAAGTGCCTGTCGGGTCGTCTAACAGTGTCTGAAACACCTCGTAAAGTCTATTCAAGTTCTCTCAACCACCAGAAACACAAGAACCAAACAGACTGAGAGACGAGGGAACTGAAGATGATAGAACTTGCATAAACTTAAACACTGATGTAAAGGACTTACAATGCAACCAGACGGTCAAATCGTCAGCAGAACAGACTAAAACGTTTATGTAAACTGACAATAATAATGAAAAAATACATTAAATGTAATTATAATTGAATACATTGGAATAAACTGGAAATAGAGTCATACAAAAGTATATAAAATCATTATATTTCAGTGAAGTTTTAGTTCTTTTGGTCATTTTTTATACAGGTTTTTCGTGTTTCTTCACGTTGCAAAAAGGAAAAGTTCAGGACATCTTTCTTAATAACAATGTAATGTATTAAATAGATATTTTTCATGCATTTTTAATGCACATAACAGAAAATATTGCACCTCTTTGGAGTGACTCTGCTCCTTTATATCAGTGAATCTGTCTGAATGTGTCAGAACAGACTAAAATCTTTATGTAAATTTCCAATAATAATAAAAAAATCATAAAAAATAAATATAATTGAATAAATTGGAATAAACTAGAGAGTCCTACAATAGTACAAAAAAATAATATTTCTGCAGGTTTTGTCATGACGTAGTGCAGGACATCTTTCTTAATAATAATATAATGTATTATACAGATACTTTTCATGCATTTTTGTGTATTTATGCACCTCTTTGGAGTGACTCTGCTGCTTTATATCAGTGAATCTGTCTGAATCTGTCAGAACAGACTAAAATCTTTATGTGAATTTCAAATAATAAAAAAAATACATAAAATATAAATATAATTGAATAAATTGGAATAACCTAGAAAGAGAGTCATACAATAGTACAAAAAATAATATTTCTGCAGGTTTGTCATGACCTAGTGCAGGACATCTTTCTTAATAATAATATTATGTATTATACAGATACTTTTCATGCATTTTTGTGTATTTATGCACCTCTTTGCAGTGACTCTGCTGCTTTATATCAGTGAATCTTTTGTAAACAGGTTTGTGTCGTAACAGAGACTCCCTGTGTGAGCTGACATCATGTTCTCCAACATAAATCAGTGTTGACGTCAGTAAAACAGGCGTGTAATGGAAGCCATACGTTTATCTGCGGGGCCCCTCCAGGCTCCAGAGCTGAGGGGCCCCGCCGAGCAGGAACAGTTCACCGATGCAACATCTAAACCTGACTGATGGAGGCAGATAAAGAAGAAAAGCCCTCAGTCACTCAGTTTCTGTCAGTTTCTGTCCTCTGTCAGGAGAAAATAGCTCCTGTTTCCTGCTTACGCCTCATTTTCATCACTGATTAGTTGGTTAAAAGTCAGAAATTATAGTGAAAATGTTCACAGATATTCATTTTAAATAAATATATTGAGTAATTCAGCACATCTGAGCAGCTGGAAAAGTTTCTTTTTTTGTTTGTGCTTCAGAAATTAATCAGTTTTCGTAATATTTGGTGCCTATTTCTGCATTGAGTGATGGATTTAAGTTAAAACAGCTCACAGGGTTTCAAACTGTGAATTTTACTCAAACTGCATGCTGTGATTATGGAGAAGTTTAGCAGGTAATCTTCATCATTTAATCTTTTCTCTTGTTAAACTGAGAAACAGAGTTTTAAACTCCTCTGATGAACAGAAATCTCACCTTTATGTTTTTGTCCAGATTTGTGTTTGAGTCTTGTCTTTGTTGTGGTGCATCAGGCAGTAACGACTCATCACTGTGGCAGGAAAGAAGAAAACACGTCACTTTAAATTATGATTTTGATAATTTTGTGTCTCTTTGGGAAAAATTACAAAAAAATTACACAAAATTACCAAAAAAAAGACACACGTTTACCAAAAGGGACACAAAAGTACAAAAAATTACACAAAATTACCAAAAGATTACACAAAAAATTACACAAAAGTACCAAAAGAACACAAAATGACCAAAAAAAGGACACAAAAGTACCAAAAAATACAGAATTGTCAAAGGGAAAAAAATACCAAATGAAGACACAAAATTACCAAAAAGACACAAAATTACAAAAAAAGACACAAAAGTACCAAAAACAATACACAAAATTACCAAAAAAAAAGATAAGATTACGAAAAACAGACACAAAACACCAAACCAAGATACAAAATTACCAAATTAGACACAAAATTACAAAAAACACACAAATTTACCAAAAAACACATGGGATTACCAAAAAAAAAAAGAAACAAAATTACCAAAAAGGCAAAAAAGGGGCAACAAAACACATAAATTGACCAAGAAATGTATTTTACAGTGACAACAAGAACATTAACAAACTGTACAGAAATACAAATTTAATATATAGATAACATACAAGATTAATAAATAAATAAGTAAAATGCTATTTAAAATGACCCAGGCTAAAAACTGTTGTAGAAAAGTCTGCAATCAAGCAATGGAATTGAAAAAAAACCGAGAGCAGGATGAGGCGTTGGTGTCCCATGTGAAAACTAAAGTAAATGATTGACAACCTGCCGCACCTACAGGCAGCAGGAACAGGCTACAACTGGCCCAAACAGATGGATAATAACTGCTAATAAACAACCATTCAAATTGAAATTCAAAAATTCAAAATGACTTTATTTATCCCCGAGGGTAAATTCAGTGAGTCTGGTAGAATCTCTGTTAGAACGAGACAGCCTGATGGCTGTAGGAGAGAAGGATCTTTTGAATCTCTCCATCCTGCATCAGAGAGAGAGGAGCCGTCCACTGCTGTTTTTGTGGTCCATAAAGGTTTTGTGTAGCAGATGATCTGGGTATTTCAGGATGGCCTGGAACATGTTGACAGGTCATCTCTCCACCACCTCCTCCAGTGTGTCCAACCTGGCTCCAACCACAGAACCAGCTCTTTAGACCAGTCTGATCATCTCTGTGTGTGATGCTGCCTCCCCAGCAGACTGCAGCATAAAACAACACACTACCACCACAGACTGATAAAACATCTGCAGCATCTTACTACACATGTCCAGAGATCTGAGCTTCAAGAAGAAAAAGAGGCGGCTCTGCCCCTTTTTGTAGAGAGCGTCTGTGTTTAGGGACCAGTCCAACTCATTATCCAGGTAAACACCTAGATACTTAGAACTTGGCACCACCTCCATGTCCACCCCACAGGTATTCACTGGCTGAAGGGGGGGCTTGAACCTGTGGAAATCTCTGATCATCTCCTTAGTCTTTGAGGTGTTCAGTAGGAGATAGTTCTTGTGACTCCAGTCACTGAAGGCTTTTATCAGATCCCTATATTCAGATTCCTGTCCATTCCTGATACACGCCACAATATCAGTGTCATCTGAGTACTTCTGGATGTGGCAGGACTCAGAGTTTTATTTGAAGTCCCCTGTGTACAGTGTGAACAGGAATGGAGCCAGAACAGTGCCTTGTGGAGCTCCTGTGCTGCTCATTAATGTCCCAGAAACACAGTTCCCCAACATGACATACTGTGAAACAACCATTCAGTAGTGTTATAAAGTCCTGATCCTGTGCAGCAGCTCACACAGGAAAACTTCCCAACAAAGTTGATGAACAGGTCGTCCAGGACCACGTGGAAGATCTATCACACCTCCACACAGACTCTGGCTGTTGTGTGTGTGTGTGTGTGTGTATGTGTGTGTGTGTTTCTGCCTCATAAAGAAGCTGGATGTGTTCTCCACCTGGAGATAAAGTGTCTTCAGATCTGTTTGGATCGGTTGTAAAAAGCGTATTTGTCGGCCATGTTTTAACGCGCTAAGAGGTTTTATCACCTGGATCTTTTCACTGTAATCTAACTCCTGTCTGTCTTCGTCTCTGTCTCTAAGTGTCCCCTCGGGTCTCCGTCAGACTTGAAGGCTTCGGCCATTTCACACTCGGTTTAGTTCTCCGTCTGAGGGAGGTTTGCGAGGGTCAGGTGGACTCTCTGCAGCTCCGTCATAAATATCTGTCAAACCAGCAGCAAGACGAGAAGAACCAACGTCTCAGGGGACAGATCAGTTTTATACTAGATAATAAAATATCAAACATATACAGTTACAGACAAAGGAGAAGGGATCACTCAGAGTAAAGGTAGAAGGAGTCCCATCGTTGAATATTTATTATTCTGAAGTGGGCCATAATTCTTCTTAATAAGTACTTTTGGTACTTTAAGTAAATAATTGTCACAGAGTATCTCTACACAGTGCAAGTTCAGTTTACACAAATTAAAATCAATCATTCATTCACAACATTTAGTTTAGAATTAAGTCCCAAAAAACAAACTAGTTCATGTTTATTTATTCTTTAAAAAAACAACAAAAAACTATGTAAAATTAACAGACAGATTTTTTTTTTTATAAAATTACCATAAAAGACACAAAATTACCAAAAAAAAAAGAAACAAAATTCTTAAAGATAGACTCACAATGACTAAAAAATACTTAAAATTACACAAAATTACCAAAGAAAGTCACAAAATTACCAAAAAAGACACAAAATTACCAAAAAAGTTACAAAATTGCCAAAAAGTTTTGAAAAGTTAAAAACAATAGCGTGGATTGTGTTTTACTTAAAAAACCAAAGTATTATAGTTTAGAGAAGGTCTACCGACCTATAGGCTACCTGAATTTATGAAATGTACTATATTTCTAAATATGATATTGCTACACCTAATGGCAAAAATTGCGCTGGTCTGTTGATTTGAACAAAAATAAACAATATTTTTGTTGCTTACGCTTATGTATTCAGTCATTTTTCAATGGTATACTAAAAATCCATGTAAAAAAATTACTTCTCACTGTTCTCAGGTCAAATATTTATATGCGATTAAAATGCGATTAATTTTGATTAATTAATTACAAAGCCTCTAATTAATTAGATACATTTTTTTAATCGAGTCCCGGCCCTAAAAATGACCAAACGAAGACACAGTTAATCCTGGACTTAAAGCTCTGAATGGTTCACTGTTTGTATCACAAACAGAAACTGTGCAGAGGTCCAGAGGTCTTGTCCTTCTCGTGTTGTTGTAGTTTCATGTTGTTGCCACACATCATGACTCACACTTCTGGGACAGGTGAAACACACAAACAGTCATTATTGCAGCATTTCAACGGAGCATGATGACGTCCTGAACATGACAGAGCAGCTTGTAGATCCAGTGGAAGAGCTGCAGCTGTGTCTGAACGAAGAAATCAGACGAGAAGCCACACACTGAGTCTGCTGAGGGCTCTGCCACTCGGCTCGTATAATCAGACAAATTCAACAAGACGGAGAGTCTGTGAGGCCGAACTCGAGCCGCTAATCGAGCCTGAACTCACTAAAAGTGTTTATTATTTGTAGAAGAGGTTGAAGGTTGTGTAAACATGTTATTAATGGACTTTAAAGTGCAGAATCTGCAGAGAAGAACCAAACAAGGAGTGGAAACTCTGAGTGAGCGAGCCAACTCCTAGTGACGCTTTAATTGTGAACATGTTAAAGTTCAACAGAGCAGTGGAGGTCCAGCTCTTACAACACGTCCACTGAAAGGATTTCACCCAGTTACAGAGGCACATTATTAAACTGTGACTTATGAAGAAACTGCAAGAAGAATGAAAGTTAATGTCAAAATTATGAGAAATCCCATCACCAAAATCACCAGAAGAGACACAAAGTCACCAGAGAGACACAAAATTACCAAGAGACACAACATGACCAGAAAACGACAAAAAATAACCAAAAAAGACAAAATTACTAGAAAAAGACATAAAATTACTAAAAAAAGAAAAAAATACCAAAAAAGACTAAATGACCAGAAAAAGACACAAAATTGCCCCAAAAGACACACAATTACCAGAAAAAGACACAAAATTATCAGAAAGAAACAAAATTACCAAAAATAGTCACAAAATACTAGAAAAAGACACAAAATTACCCCAAAAAGACAAAAAATGACCAAGAAACAACAACGAAAATACCAAAAAAAGACACAAAATTACCAAAGAAATGACCAGAAAAAGACACAAAATTACCCCAAAAAGTAATAAAAGGTTTAATTATGGACAAGTTAAAGTTCAACAGAATAGTGGAGGTCTGACTCTGACAACACTTCCACTGACAGAACAAAGTAACTGTGGATGTGAGGAACCCTGTGAAGTCTCCAGTTTGTTTGACCTCAGAGTTGAAGCTGTTTTGTTTTCTTTCGTTCCCGTGTCTCGCTGTGAAAACACACTCATGTGTTTGTTTTTTCTTGTTTTCTGCCAGAAAATTACACAATAGCTTCATCATCATCATCCTCATGTTCAGAGTCATTCAGCTGCACTGCAGTGATTGTGGTTTTTATTTGAGATCGATTAAAAACAGGAACATGCAGAAACATGACGATGCTGATGGGAATGTCATTCACATGTTGACCTGCTGGTGGCGCTGCACAGAAAAGTCAGAGGATCTCCAGAGTCAGCAGGACTCATCTGCTCTAGAACATGAGTGCTGATTTAAAATTTCATGACAATCCGTCTTTATTTACTCGATCAGCTGCCAGAAACACATACACACGCACTGCTGACCTTTCAAAATAAAGCTCCCACCCCTCAGTACGGCCTAGTGTGTGTGTGTGTGTGTGTGTGTTTGTCTTGGCCTGTTACATCCCTTACTGGCGTCCAGCAGGACTCTGGGGACGGGGAGGAGTCCTGCGGTTCTTACTGGGACAATTAACCAATCAGAGGCTGTGATCTCATCACCATGTTGTTTTCTTTCTTTTTGTTTTATTTCTTTGAACATGAGATGCTGCAGTGAGCGGCACATGTTGAAACTACATTTTCTGTCTCCTTTCTGCGTCTACTCCACTGCATTTATCTGACAGCTGCAGTTACTTTACCAAATTAGGATTATTTTGCACATAAAACATGAGAGGACACCTTAGTTTTTTGTTTTCTGTTGTCTGATCTGCCTCTACTCGTTATCTGGCTGTTACACTAGTGAGAAATATTAACTGCCTTGCTATGTCTTGTGTTGCTGACGTCACGGTCGAAACTGTCGCTGAGTGATTACCCAACAATCGAAAACCATAGGTCACCTCCTGAGTCTAGTAAATCCCTCTGGGGCCTACTTATGTAATGGAGACACGCTGAGTGAGCGTCCATTTGAGAGGGCGTGGCCTGAAACTTTCCCAGCAGCCACTTTTTACCCTGATGGAAATGCAGCTAATAGCAGCTCTATCGACTTAAAATCACTGAGGAAACGCAGAGTTAAAAGTTAAAAGCTTTGTTTTCCTGCACACAGAGTCTTGAACTCTCTGCAGACTTTTAACTGTTTTAGCATCAGAGAAACAAACCTGTCGATGAAAAGAACTGTCACACACACACACACACACACACACACACACACTCACCTGGCCTATAAAGACATGGCTTTGTTTACCCCCCACACAGATGGAATGATGTCACTGCACACACATGCATGCATGCATACATGCGCACACGTGCGCGCGCGCACACACACACACACACACACTATGGGGGGCATTTTATGCCAGTGAACTATACTAAAACGCCTTAACCGCATCGCCTGCATAAAGATGATGAATAGGCGTGCGTATGGACACGTGTATTGCGAGTACACCAGATAATAAAGGGGTGACGGGTGAAAAATGTTATGCCACGTGATAACGTAGCGGACGCCTGTGCGCACGCTCGTCTCAATGTACAAATAATAATTTACTTTATGATAACAAATTTTCAGTTTAACAGCTGCTTCGCTTCACAATTCAAGCAGTCCATATATTACCAAGAGAGACCGATGAGACGGTTTAGGCTGTTTGAAGTCTACACACACAGCGATGAAATCAATGTCACAGCTAACATTATAGCCATTAAAGTGCAATTAAACTAAAGTGCGACGCACACAGCCAGTTCCCAGCTTTGTGAGTAATTGTATGCATGCGGACATACAGTTCATTACTCATCAGCTGAGATGTACAAACAATGCCCAGGTGTGTACTTAACTTGCTATTATGTAGGTTTACCTGCCTGCAGACACCATAATCGCTGTCACCACTGAATATTAAGTAGCCATGTGGACAGCAGTCTCTTCACAATATGATTCCATCAGACCTTATATCTACACTGTTTAACCCAATTCAGCACCTATGCACAGTCCCATTATGTTTTACTGACATTTGTAGTTAGCTAATGAGGTAAAATATTTTGTTTATGCTGCATTTTGCTGACTTTCACTTCCCTTTGTATCGTGAGTCAGGCACTTCCCTCAAAACAGCCTAATTAAGCCTCAGGTTTTGCCTGGTTTAAGTTTATCTCGTACCTACGAGATAGTCTCTCTCTGTCTCTCTTTCTCTCTCTTAAGGTTTGAATGATATTGAATTGATATTTAATGATAGCAAGGGTGAAAGGGATAATTATAATAATGTCAGCCACTTAAAAATAAAAATACCCCGACAGCTCTGTTGGGGCTTGGGGTTCATCTATGAGTTCTGCTTTCTTATAAACAATCCCATATGAACCTGAGACTGTGTGTAACAGCTGATCTGTGTAAATATGCTGCAGAACATAGAAAGTGAATAACTGTCAGGTCTGATGATCCAGTGGACCTCGTGCGTAAATGTGCACAGCCTCTTCCTCAGTTTGGCACCTGAGCAACGGTCCAGTCCTGATATACTGTTATAGGCGTGCACGCATCAGAGGTGTTGACGCGTGTGTGTTATTGTCCTAAAGCCAACGCTTCAGACGCCTTAACGTGTGCATGTATAGACTGAAACAGCCTTAACTGTCTCATCGGTCTCTCTTGGTAATACATAATGCTTAAATTGTGAAGCGAAGCAGCTGTTAAACTGAAAATTCGTCATCATAAAGTAAATCATTATTTGTACATTGAGACGAGCGTGCGCACAGGCGTCCGCTACGTTTGCACGTGGCATAACACTTGTCACCCATCACCCCTTCGTTATCTGGTGTACTCACAATACACGTGCCTGAACGCACGCTTATTTACCAGTCTTTATGCAGGCGCAGGCAACGCGGTTAAGGCGTTTTATTAAGGCTTAGTTCACCCGTCTCGTGACGCTCGTCTGTCCATTGAAAGTGAATGTAATTTACGCGCACACATTAGAGTTTGATGTCATCACATAGAAGCTGTACACACGTTTTAGTATAGTTCACTGACATAAAATCCCCCTCATAGACACGTACGCACACACACACACACACACACACACACACACTAACCCTATTAACAGCTGATGTCGCTCAGTGATGGAGGAAATATAATATAAGTTAAAGTTCTGCGTTATATGTGACTGTGTGACTCCTCAACCTCCTCTCCTTCCTCCTTGCCTCCTCCTCCTGAAACTTCTCCTCCTCCTTTCCCTTTTCTTCCTGCTCTTCCTCCTCCTTCTTCTCTCCCCCCTCTTCTTCCTCCTCCTCCTGCTCGCCCTCCTCCTCTTCCTCCTCCTGCCACTCCTCTTCTTCTTCCTCCTACTCCTCCTCCTCTCCTCCTCCTGCACCTCTTCCTCCTCCTTCTCTTCCTCTTCTTTCTCTTCCTTCTTCTCCTCCTCCTCCCTTCTCCTCCTCCATCTCCTCTCCCCCCTCTTCTTCCTCCTTCTCCTGCTCCCCCTTCTCTTCCTCCTCCTGCACCTCTTCCTCCTCCTTCTCCTCCTGCTCGCCCCTTCCCCTCTTCCTCCTCCTCCCCCTGCCCCTCCTCTTCTTCTTCCTCTTCCTCCTCCTTCTCCTCCTGCACATCCTCCTCTTCCTCCTACCCCCTCTCCTTCCTCCTCCTCCTCCTCTTCCTCCTTCCCCTCCTCTCTCTCTCCCTCACCCCTCCTCTTCTTCTTCCTCCTCCTCCTCCTGCCCCTCTTCTTCCTCCTCCACCTGCACCTCTCCCCCTCCTTCTCCTCCTCCTCTCTGTATCTCAGTGTCTTCATCTCCTCTGTTCCCATTTCACACATCAGCTGCTCCCCTCGTGTCCTGCAGAGAGCACACACACTCCGAGTTTTTACCCTTTTCAAAAAGGACATGTTCCCCCTCACACACACACACACACACACACACACGCTCCACCCACTTATCGCTGCAACAACTCCTCCCCTCCACCCTCCACCACTTCGTCCTGTCCCGGTATGCGTAATGACTGTTTCCAGGCAGGGAGGGGCAGTAAGTGTGTGTGTGTGTGTGTGTGTGTGTGTGTGTGTGTGTGTGTGTGCTGCAGAGTTATTCTGCTGACTGCAGGAGCTCCACCTGGCAGAGGGGGCAGCGCATCAGCAATTCAGGATGGAGTGAATGAAGATAAGGAGGGTGGAGGGGATCAATCCCAATGACCACACACACACACACACACACACACACACACACACACAATATGGAAGTCCAGGGCCGCCAAGAATACAACTAAGATGAATCCATCAACAGGAAATTGACATCTAACAGATTTTAGAATCTGATAATTAACCAGAAGATTCTGCAAAGCATTTTTTAATTTGGCATTATTATAATTATTTCAAGTAAAGTTGTAATAATGTTCAATTTGTGCACTTTAAATTATCTGAGAGTAATTTAGTCAGCAGGTACAGTGAGACAAAATAAGAATTCTTTCTGCAGGAAAACAAATAATTCTACATTTACTGAGAGTAAAGTTTCCAAAAATAAATGTATAATGAATACATAATCAGAATATTTCGGTTTAAAGCAATACTTTACCAACAAAATGAACATTTGTGTATCAGTTACTCACCTTGTGTTGTCTTGATAGGAAAATAAACTTTCTTTTTCTCGCCTCTCACCTCCACGGTGTGCGAAAAATAAAAAGCTGAGAAAATTCTTGATGAATTGAAGTAAATTTAACAACAGAAAAACTATATTAAAACATTTTTGTTTAGGAACTCACTACTTATAAAAAGACTTCTCACTGAAAGTGTTAATCAAGTATCTGTCCATCAGACACTCATTTGATGAGAATGAATGATTATCTCAGAATCAAGTAAAATATAATTTCGCATTATTAGAGAAAATAAGAAGTGATCATGTTTACTGGTGCCCTTCAACTTGATAATTTCAGCTAAATTATAAAGCGATTTGTAGAGTCATTTAGTCAGTTGAACATTAAAAAAATTAGGGAATTTGTCTGTGGGTCAAGAATGAAATTCTACATTTATTGAGCATAATAAATGTAAGATAAATTCATATTTACTTTTTTTTTTAAATGGATTTCTTTCAATTACCTTTTTGGATCTAGTACCAGATTAAAGTAGTTTTTTGTTTCGGAAATTTTTCAGGAATTACTAAAGCACCTTACTTCAATTTCTATTTAAGTTTCATGATTTGGGATCTTTTGGAGATGTTAACAGTAACAATATTGTTGCCATTGTAAGGAAGCTGTGGGGATATTTTTAGCCTATATTTATGAATGGTGCTATTAAAAGTATGCAGAGTTATTTATTAGCAGCTCCTATTTGCAGTGTAAATATTACATACAGACAAATATCACTGGACTACTTTGATATTGAAGAAAACTTAAAAACTTGACTATTCTAGGGCAAGTTCTGCAGCACTTTGTGAATTTATGTGCATTTATTCATAATGGACATCAGAGGAATGTATTTGCCTACATTTTTTTTTTTTAATCAAACAAGTACCATTAAAGATTTGCAGAGTTATTTATTAGCAGCGCCTGTTTGCAGTGTAAACATGAACATACAGACAAGGGCAAGTTCTGCAGCACTTTGTGGATTTATGTGCATGTTTCTTTATGGACATCAGAAGCCTATATTTGCTTACATTTTAACAAATTAGCATCATTAAAAGTTCGCAGAATTATCTATTAGCAGCTCCAGTTTGCAGTGCAACCATGAACTTACAGACAAATATTACTTTGATACAGAAGAAAACTTAAAAACGTGAAGATTCTCAAGCAAGTTCTGCAGCTGCAAGGAGTGTGTTTTCTCTATGCTTCTTATATGGATGTTTATTTGCAGGATAAAGTATCCTCTGGACAGAGTCACACTGGATCTAAAATTATAAATATCACGTCTGTGTTCAGATTTGAATGAGTTATGAAAAAGCTTGAATTTTAACGCAGATTGAAAGCTTCTAGACATTTATTTTAAATTGGAATTTTGGTAATTTTAGCTTGATGTAGTGACTTAAATGTAATATTGTCAGCCCTGGACTTCCATAAAACACAAAGTGGAAGTGAAATGGTGAATCCCTCCCTCTGTTTTGGGGCTGAGTGTGTAGAGGATGGGCTGCAGTGTGTGTGTGTGTGTGTGTGTGTGTGTGAATGAAGCCTGAGGTGTGTGAGGGTGACGCTGCACTGTGCCACATTCTCCCTCTGAAGTTGTGGACTGTCAGTGTCACCGGGACATGTTGGACGGCCGGGAACGTTTAATGCACAGTACGTACTGCATGTGTGTGTTTAATACACTGTGTGTTTGTGTGTGTGTGAAGCTTCTCATGGGACGTCCAATTTGTGCATCGAGGACGATTCAAAGTGACGTTTGCACCATGCTGAGTTTTTTTTATTTATTTTGGGATTACTTTGGAATGAGATTTGAGGTTATTCGTGTGCAGACGTGCTGCAGGATGATGTTCTGCTCTCTGGCAGTGATTACAGAGGAGAAACAGCACTGCAGAGAGAAACACTGCACAGTGTCCTGGAGCGAGCTGCATGCAGATCACGCCTGTATAACTTTCATTTCTCTGTTTTGCACCAATGCAATATAACTGAATAACCTCCTCCTCTCTCTCTGCAGTGATCAGAGCCCCAGTTTGGTGAAGAAGATGCTTCCTGTGCTGATCTGTGCGCTGATCTCTCTGAGTGTGGCCGACAACGACTTAGACACTCTGTACCCCGAACTGGAGCACTCCAGAACCATCTATGTCACAGGTGAGACTGTGTGTGTGTGTGTGAATGTCATGCAGAGTTTTAGAGACCTCTCCTCGTGTCCTTTCCCTGAGTTTCGTTCCCGACACTCACTCTGCAGTGTCATTAGTTCCCTCCGGTTATCAGCCGGTTCTGCTGCTGAGGCTCGGAGATAACGCTGCTGTGTGGGATTATCAGCTCACAGAGATAACACTTATCTCATCTCAACTCACACATGAAAAGTTTGTCAAGATTTCAAACATCGTAAGAAAAACACAGCAGAGGAGACGAGAATATTTGGTCTATAATTTATCACAGAAGCACAGGTCTTAATGAGCCCAGCTGGAGTTTAATCACTTAATGTTTAAACATGGAGACAGTTGATTTTGGAAAATTAGCCCCAGGTTGTTCTTTATACTGTGTGTGAACTTTTGTACCATGAAAATCTGAACCATCTTTGGAATTGTATGTGAAACATTTAAATTGGACCTTGACAAGAAAAACTTCAGCTTGTAGAAGGTAATTTTCAGTTCCCAATTTATTTAAAATTATGTGCATAAATATATTTAGTTTGAGTTCTATGAGGGATGTACCAAACTAATAATGAAGCCAATTAACAAACAAACTCTTAACTATCTAAATAATTCATTGAAGTAACCAAACTTATTAAACACTGAACTAACATAACTAACTAAAAATATAAAACAGTATAGTATAATTAACTCAGTAAAAATGAACTAATAATTAATAGAAAAGTAAAACATATCATAATATTCAAAAACAAACACACAAGTTACTTGTTTACGTACCAATGTCTAACTATCAATAACTAATAATTAACTAGCTAACAAACTAACTAATAAGGTGTAAACCCATGTTTCAGTGTAAACTAAATGTAACTAACTAATTAGCTATATGCCCATGATGCAACTTACTTTAACTAACTGACTAAGCAGATGTTGTTGGCACATGCTCCAAAATAAACAAACTGTAACTAACTTACTGTATACCTGCAATTCAGTGTCAACCAACCAACCAACCAACCAACCAACCAACCAACCAACCAACAGTATGCCCAACTAACTAACTTTTAATGTAAACTACCTACCTAAACCATCCACCCACCTACCGACCTACCTACCTACCTACCTACCAACCAACCAACCAACCAACCAACAGTATGCCCAACTAACTAACTATGTTTTAATGTAAACTACCTACCGACCGACCTACCTACCTACCTACCTACCAACCAACCAACCAACCAACCAACCACCTCTGATAAACAGAGACAACTGAAGGATTCTTCAGTCTTTTCATTGACTTCACAAAAAAACTTCAGTTTGATGAATCAGAAAGTGAAGAAGAAGCTGAAAGTGAAACATCAGCTCTGTCTTTAACGGTTCACAACACACGATCAATGATCCATCAGCTGTTTGATCACACACACACACACATGCTTACACAGCAGGCAGAGAAACGCTGCGGTGTTCAAACAGCCAATCCGATCGCCTGTTAGTGACTGAAGGTCACAGAGACTCATGTTAGTGTAAATGTGTAAATGTCCTGTGTGCACTAACAGTGTTTATATATTCATGCTTACACTGAAACACTCATCAGTTGGCCTGTTGACAGACATCAGGACATTATTTAATGGTTCCAGTTATCGATTTATTTCACCTTGGGAATGCTGCTCAGATTAAAACTCAGATAAATAAACTGCTGAGAACAACTGGCTGGTAACGGATGAGTTCCACATTTAGTAATTAAAAAAACTTTATTGCATTTCTTTCTGAGGATGCAGTCAGAGCATGGATGATTTCCTGCTGATATTTAACCTAACTCAACTCAAATACATAGTAAAGTACATGTGATCAATTGTCAATGTGGAATCTAGAAATAAATCATTGTAATTATTTTTTCATTTCAAAGTAGTGCTGTGCTATTAATTGACAGCTAAATCAAGTTATGCATATTTATGGATATTTTGTGTTGTGTTATTTTTTTAATCTATTTTTATTTATTTGTATGTGTATATATTATATCTTTGTCATGTCTTCTAGCACATTTATTTTTCATTAACTCTTTCTATAACTTTTCTTTTAAATGTGCAAATAAATAAGTTCAACATGCTTAACAGATTATTGACTATCTGATAACAAGACAGACAACAAAACACCATAAAAACATAGAAAAGACAAAAGCAATTTAAGAACTGAACCAGTATACCTAATTTAACCACTGGGTGTCAGCAGCTGCTCCTGAGTGGAACATAAAGAGACTGAAAGAGGCCATGCATGAGTGTGTTGGCTCAACGCTTTTGTTTGTTCTTTATAAGGTGGTGTTGGGAAATCAAATATTGTTTCTGCAAATAAGAAATCTTCTATAAATGTAAAGTGTATCGGTTTGTGTTTGTATGAAATCAGTTTTTACTATGTTTTGTGTCTCTTTGTTGCAGAAAACGGCCCGCGACTCTCCGTGTCGGCAGAACAGTCGAAGGTGTTGTCGCGGCGAGGAGGAAACGCCACGTTACCATGCAAGATCCGGATGGACCAATCACTGACGCCCAGTCGGAAGATGAGGATCAAATGGACCAAGCTGACGTCAGACTACCTTAAAGAGGTCAACTTTTCTTTTATCAGTTACAAAGTTATTACCATGTGCAGCATTCTAAACATTATTAAGTTATACATTTGAAGGAGGGTTCTGCTGGTTTTCCTGTGAACAATCTTTAAATTTAACTATTTATTATTTTGGGAAGCAGGTCTGCAGAAGTCCATAACGTAAATGTGTCAAGTCTGCAACTGTTGCATTTTCACACTTTTGCACTGATCAACAGTTGGTTTCAGTAATATCCCAAAAAAACATAGTAATACACCCATATACAGATAAAGACTTCTAGAAATTTGATTTGCCGGAAAACCAAACTCTTTCATATCTGGATTCAGAACATCAAACTGTGTCTGGATGACTGCTGCTACTACAGCTGTATGAACCCAAAAAAAAAAGGTTTTGAATTGATAATATTACAATCAAAACGATCAAAATGATGCAGAAATAACTCCAACATGATACTGATGTAAAGAAAACACAAGACAACTACTTTCAAATTGCGAATGGAGTCTGCTTCATCAGAGTTATAAATCAGTGTATTGGTATTGGTTTAACAGTTTAAGCAGTTTTTAAGAGGCTGAAACACAAAACGTTTACTGAAACATTTAGATCATTTAAGGATTAAATTAAGGGATGCTTTCATGTTATTTAGCCAATTTTATGGTGTTTAAGCCAAATAAAGTGATTTAGCTGTGATGCTGATGGGTAATAAGTTTGACTTCATGCTTTGTCAGGTCTGTCTGCAAGAACACAAGAAAACTACTGTTGAAATTACTGTTTTCTGAATGGATTGTTTGGATGCAAAATGCATTTTTGCATGTTAGCATCATTCGCGTTGCCCGGGGTGAATTTGTGTTTGTATACATCAGGTTAATCTATTCTAAAATCTTAAATTAAACGTTATAATAATAATAATATTAAAAATAATATACTGACCCTTCTCTGTCTTGTTATAGGTGGATGTTTTTGTGGCCATGGATTATCACAAAAGGAGCTATGGCAGTTTCCACGGGCGTGTCCACCTGCAGGGCTCCTCCCCCATGGACGCCTCTCTGGTCATCACGGAGCTGACCCTAGAGGATTATGGGAGATATAAATGTGAAGTTATTGACGGTCTGGAAGACGGAACGGTGGTGGTGTCCCTCGACCTGGAAGGTGAAACAAAGTCTTTAAAATGAGTCCAGAAATAAAATGTGCATTAAATGTCAGGGCGCTGTAACTAAATTTAGCAGCTGGAGCGGCGAGCGCTCGGGGGAAAGTCAGGAGCGTCAGCAGAGTGTGCATCAGTGTCACAGTGGCTTCATTATGTCTGAGGTATCAGCCATTACTGCCCCAAGCCAAAAATGCTGGCAGCGAGCTGACGGGGGAACAGCTGTGCTTACACAGCGAGACGTGCTTCCACTTTCACTCATTAGGTTAAATAAGAGGATCAAGAACAAAGCCCAGAGGACAGTTCCTGCTAACTGGCCTCGTCTGTCACATCTGCAGGTGTCGTCTTCCCGTACTTCCCCCGCCTCGGCCGCTACAATCTCAACTTCTATGACGCGGAGCGGGCGTGCCGGGAGCAGGACGCCATTGTGGCGTCCTTCGACCAGCTGTACGAGGCGTGGCGAGGGAGCCTGGACTGGTGCAACGCCGGCTGGCTGAGCGACGGCACGGTGCAGTATCCCATCACCACCCCCAGAGAGCCCTGCGGCGGCAAGAACACGGTGCCGGGCATCCGCAACTACGGCCTGAGAGACAAAGACAAGAACCACTACGACGTGTTCTGCTTCACCGCCCACTACAAAGGTGTGAGAGTGTGTGTGTGTGTGTGTGTGTGTGTGGGAAAAATGTTTTAGTAAAAAAATATGAGTAAAAGTCCTTAATTTTGGTCCTTTTATTTGACCAAAAGCACCAAAGTATAACCAGAAAAGTATACTCAAAGTATCAAAAGTAAAAGTGCTCACTATCAGTGCTGGAAGAAGTACTCAAATCTTTTAATTTTAAGTAAATAAAAGTAATATCACACTGTAGACAAAACTTCAAAATTTTCAAATTCTTAATATGTTTCATTATTGAAGAAAAAAATGTGGAAAAAATGCGAGTAAAAGTCTTTAATTTTGGTCCTTTTATTTGAGTAAAAGCACCAAAATATAACCAGTAAAATATACTTAAAGTATCAAAAGTGAAAGTACTCATGATCAGTGGTGGAAAAAAGTATTCAAATCTATCAATTTCAAGTAAAACAAAAGGAATATCACACTGTAGAAATACTCTAAGTTAAAGCCCTGCATTGAAACTTTACTAAATTCTGAATTTATTTTCCTTATTTCTTTGTTAATAATTAATGATCAGTCTTCTGTTATAAACATTCCTTGTCATTTATGTCTTAAAATTCAACAGTAAAAGTAAGAATTTTTCCCTTTATCTTTTTAAATATTACATTCAGTGTCTTTTGTTATAAAAGACATAAATCAAATTTCCGCAACCCCCCTGTGAGTGAAAAAGTGCTCTATTTTGTTTTAAATGGACCAAAAGTTACTAAATGAACATCATGATAAACTCATTATGAGAATGTTTACTGAGGTCACAAATCAAGTCAGAAGTAGAATCATTTTCCTGTTGATGTCTACACAATCTGACTTCTTTCTGCAGCCAGTGGAGTCGCCGCCTGCTGGACATTAGACAGAATGCAGGTTAAAAGCATTGGCTTTGTTTTTTGCGACAGCTCTTTGATGCTTTAGTTGTGCATGATGTGTTTTTATCCCTTTATCTCTTTCCTTCTCCTTATCTACTGTTTCTGTTTTCCACTGTCTCTCAGTCCTTCTTTGGAGATGGCACTATTTTCCCCTTTTTTTCCTCTATGGGGATTAATTCATATTTTCCTTAATAAACTGTAGAAGAGAGATCTCCTGTTAAGCGGTAGAGATAAACAATAATTGCTAATTCTGCACTGTAACTTCTATTTGACATTATATTTTATCTTCTCGTTTTCAATTGTAATTCAAATTTTATATTTGAAGGTCATTTTTACATATGCTTTTAATGTTTTGTGTAAAGAAATTTGATTTGCCTTGTTTTTGAAAGGTGCTATAAAAATACAGGTGCATCTCAATAAATTAGAATATCATAGAAAAGTTTATTTATGTCAGTAATTACATTACATTACATGTCATTTAGCAGACGCTTTTGTCCAAAGCGACTTACAATAAGTGCATTCAACCTGAAGGTACTAGACTTAGACCACAGGAATCAAGTAAGTACATAACTTTAAGAGCTAACTGTCATTGCTACAGGAGTGCTATATGTTAAAGAAGAAAAGAAGAGAAAAGAAGAAGAAGAAGAGCAATTATTTATTTATTTATTTATTTATTTTTAATATATATATATGTGTTAGGTGACCATGGCTTAACCGAGGTGATTCAATTCAAAAATTTTAAATAACACATTACATAGATCCATTACACACAGAATGAAACATTTCATGTCTTGACTCATTTAATTTCTCCTAATTATAATGATTATGGCTTACATTTAATGAAAACCTAAAATTCAGTGTCTCAAACTAAAATGTAATATTACAAAATACCAATTTTAAAAAGTATGTTGAATATGGAAATGTTGGCCTCTGAAAAGTATGTCCACCTATATGACTCAATACTTGGTTGGGGCTGTTTGACTTGAACTACTGGAAATGGACTTTTCCATCATATTCTGATGTATTGTATTATGTGATTACCTACATACAGTGTTTAACAAATGTGTTAGAGCACCAGTTTGTGCCACAGTGTCCTAAATTACCAGCATTAGTAATTAGCAAAATTATTTTTTATTTTTCTGAAATGGTTAATACAGCAGCATGTAGAAGCTCTTTAACAAAATGAACAAAAAAGACACAAAAAAAACACACAAAAAGTGACTAAAAAAGACAAAATGACCAACAGAGATGTAAAATGACCAAAGAAAGGTCATAAAAGACATAAAACTACCCCATAAAAGCCATACAACGACCAAAAAGTGACATAAAATGAACAAACAAGATACAAAATGACCAAAAGCTTTAGTTATAATTTGACTATTTGACTTGAACTACTGGAAATGGACTTTTCCATCATATTCTAATGTATTGTATTATGTGATTACCTACATACAGTGTTTAACAAATGTGTTAGAGCACCAGTTCGTGCCACAGTGTCCTAAATTAACAGCATTAGTAATTAGCAAAATTATTTTTTATGTTTTTGAAATGGTTAATACAGCAGCATGTAGAAGCTCTTTAACAAAATGAACAAAAAAGACACAAAACAAACCAAAAAGTGACAAAAAAAAGACACAAAATGACCAACAGAGATGTAAAATGAGCAAAGAAAGGTCATAAAAGACATAAAACTACCCCATAAAAGCCATACAACGACCAAAAAGTGACATAAAATGAACAAAGAAGATACAAAACGACCAAAAGTTTTAGTTATAATTTGACTATTTGACTTGAACTACTGGAAATGGACTTTCCATCATATTCTGATGTATTGTATTATGTGATTACCTACATACAGTGTTTAACAAATGTGTTAGAGCACCAGTTCGTGTCCTAAATTAACAGCATTAGTAATTAGCAAAATTATTTTTTATGTTTCTGTAATGGTTAATACAGCAGCATGTAGAAGCTCTTTAACAAAATGTACAAAAAAGACACAAAACAAACCAAAAAGACACAAAATGACCCCACAGAGATGTAAAATGAGCAAAGAAAGGTCATAAAATAAACAAAAAAGACATAAAACTACCCCATAAAAGCCATACAACGACCAAAAAGTGACATAAAATGAACAAACAAGATACAAAATGACCAAAAGCTTTAGTTATAATTTGACTATTTGACTTGAACTACTGGAAATGGATTCTTCCATGATATTCTAATGTATGCAGCTGTAAACTTGCCTTCCCTTTGCTCCTCTCGTCCTCTCAGGTCGGTTCTACTACCTGATCCACCCCTCCAAGTTGACCTACGACGAGGCGGTCCATGCGTGTCAAAAAGACGGCGCTCAGATTGCCAAGGTGGGCCAGATGTACGCCGCCTGGAAGCTGCTGGGCTACGACCGCTGCGACTCCGGCTGGTTGGCCGACGGCAGCGTCCGTTACCCGATCTCCCGCCCCCGCCGGCGCTGCAGCCCCACGGAGGCTGCCGTCCGCTTCAGCGGCTTCCCCGACAAAAAGCACAAGCTGTACGGAGTGTACTGCTTCAAGGGCCACAACTGAGACACACACACACACACACACACACACACACACACACACACACATCAGCATGCACACACACATTCACACACTGGTGGGAAAAGAGACACATTCAAACTGTGATGCTTTATTTCATGGAAACCTTAAGACATTACTGTCAGTCGATACTCTCTGAGGGATAGTTTACACATATTTAAGGTTCTTATTATTTAATCAATGCCTTTGAAACGGGGGTGGGCGGGTTGTTGGAGGATATCACAGCCATACTGTCATCCAACGGACATATCATAGAAAAGGGGAACGACTCGTCTGAACAGTCCCACAGCTCGGGGTTTGGACGGATACTTTGGGCACTTATCTTGTTTGTTCACCACCTGGAACAACAACAAACGCCACGAAACACAAGCGGAAAGAGAAAAATGAAATCCTGTGTGGTCAGGTAGGAATACAAGCCTCGCACAAGTCCACCGATCTTTGCTGTCCGTACTCAACAAGGTGCTACGAGCGGTACTTTGTACGTCATCTTACCGTCCAGTATTTTATGTTTTTATACGAATGTGTTGGACCAAACATCGTCACCAAAATGAATAACAGAAAAAAATCCAACATTGTTTATGTTTTCTAAGTATGTAGAATGTTATTATCTAGAAATGTACTTCTGTTTATGACTATTTTTTGATATACTGTAGAAATATTTACATTATTATTCTTTGTCTTATTGGCCAAACTATCCGAGTCTCTTTGGTTTACATTAACATAACAACAGTGGAATAAAAACAACAACAAAACAAACAACAATCCACAATTTAAAGAGAAAAAAAAAGATGATTTTTTTGCACTGAACATGTAGAAGACGCCTAAATGAGGAGACGATAGTGGTGCAGCAGTATAAAATGCCTGGCATGAGTAGAAACCGTGCTGCAGAGTCACTCTGTGTGGCTCTTATCTCTCTGTTTGGCTTCATCTTTAGACTTCAGAGCATGACTTCGCTTCTACAAGCACAAAGCAGCTGTCAGTGTCAGCCTACACTCTATCTTATCTATCTAGCGCCTTGATAAACTGCTATTTTTGATACAAATACTGTAGTTTCTTATAGTGAACGAGCAGAGCCGGCCAGCACCATGTGTGACCTCAGACTGTCGTTGTATAACTCCACTAATCTGTCTCGTATTATTATCCCAAGCAAATGTTATTTTTAGCCTGTTATCCAGCAGTGGGTTGAAAATTTAGGGTATTTTTGTGATTCCACGTGTGCCACAAACTGTATAAACAAAGTGGACATAGCCAATATGATTTTGTGGAGTGTTTTGAAGCCTCATATTTGGCATTTTAGGCGGTGAGGTCTTGGTTTTTTGGAGCCGAAAGTGACCAAATTTGGCGTGAAGGGTTAGCTTGGGAGGAGTAGCTAAGTTAAACACTAAGTTACAACTCTTTTTATGATAATTTGGGTGTTAATTTTTTGACGATACCTTAGAGTGTCTTCTAGTACAACCAATGCTAAGTAAGACACTTTTAGGTGACAAAAATGTTCACATCTGAAAAACTGAAAAAATAAACCACTCTCAAGCAAGTTCACAGCGATCTAAATATACACAGTGCAAAATATATGCAGATCAGATTTTTGTGGTAGTGATTTCTCAATCACGAGGTAGCCACGCCCTAAATTTTCCCGTTTTATCATCTATTTGACTCTAACTGGGACCATAATTTATGAAACAAACATCATGCTGTGTTGAAGAAGACTTGAAACTATCAACTGAGACCATAAACTCATCATGACAATTTTTACTGAGGTCACAAATTCAGTCAAAAGTAGAGTCGTTTTCTCATAGATTTTTTGCTACAATCTGACTTCTTTTTCTTTTGCTGCCAGTGGAGTCGCCCCCTGCTGGACATTAGAACTAATGCAGCTTTAAGGGAACATTTCATTGGCTTTGTTTTTAAACCTGGAGGCTACTGCCACTTCATTTATACCATCTGTGGCGGGCAGTTAGGGTCAGAAACTACTGTGGTCAGAAATCAAATCAGAACAGATATTTCTAATAGATTTCATTCCAATCTGACTTATTTTTGCAGCCAGTGGAGTCGCCCCCTTCTGGACATTAGAAAGAATGCAGGAACTTCCACTTTGTCTTCACATTTTTTGCCTCTGAGATTTCAACTTGCTGCGACCTTAGCGGCATGTTCAGACAGTAAATTAAATTAGTTTTCATCTTGCATAATTGGAACAAGTTTAACCACCAGACCATTTGTGTTTATTTACCCGAAAACAACCAAATGTACCAACTTTACGTTTATTCCCCAGAAACTCTGGTTCTTTCTGCAGTTCTTTGTACATTCATGAATTTAAAAAGTGTTGCAAAACTTTTTAGTTTGCATGAATTTACACCACCTCTAAGTTCAACAGACTTAAGTAAAAAAGCATGACCAAAATGAGACAAAAGGCACAGTAATACATCCACAAAATTAACGTTGGCGGGCATTTTCCTCCCATTTATCTTCATTCTAAGCAAGCGAAAGCCAAACTAAAACATTATACAGATATATGGTGATGGTCCCATCCAACTAAAAATAATGAAATGACAATGTGATTAAAACTTGTCCAAAGACTGAACTAAACCAGGTGCTAAAGTCAAGATGCAACCCATTTCTGGATGACACAAAAACCCAACAATAGGTTTTCCCCCGTGAGTTTTTTGTAGGAAACACTTTGTAACTGAGCCCCGGAGTAACGTTGGGCTGTCTGAGGTCACAGCTGGGACCGAGCCCGGCCCTGATGAGCACGGTGCTCCTGGCAGTGACTGGCTCTCTGATTGCTATCGGAGCTCTGCAGAGACTCTGAACCGGGCGACCCAGCGGGCCCGCAGCCAGCCTGCTGAACCTGACAGAAATACAATACATCCAAAACACCGATAATCCCCGCATGGAGCCACTGAGGGCTTCTTCCATGTAAGGGTATCACAGAGTAAACGGAGCACATTGATCAAGTATAAGCTCACTGTACGTGGTCCCAGCTGGCCCCTGAACCTGGTTGAGGTCATGCACAGGGGCCTGCTGCAGAGCTCGCTTAACTTGGCTCCACGTTTGACAAGCCACTGAACAATCAGCGACACTTATCTCTGCAGAACTGCTGTACATTAAAATAGCTCTCTGTAATGATTGGACACGGTGGAGACATAAAAAAAAAGGTGATTTTACAGAAGGACAGCTGTGAAGTTAAATGCTCACTGAAAAGTCTTCTGCAGGATTGCAAAACTAAAAAGATTTATTCCTTTTAACTTGTGTTGTTTTAACAGTTTGCAAAAGAAAAAATGTTATGTGTCAGTTTGACATTTTGGGAGCGCAAAGTCACGGAAAGAAGCTCGTAACTCCTCGAAAAACCTCCTCTACGTTCCGAGGGTTCTATGTTCTCCTGATATAAACCAACATTTCAACAGATTGATAAGGGCTATCTTCGCAGTTTAAATTACAACAGAACCAAGGGAGATAGACGTTTCTGATGCAGTTAGAAAGGTAAAAAATCTGTGCAGCCACTCAGGAGATATCACGAGTCTAGGCTGTGAGCTGTTGGGTGTACTGACCCAGAAAAACAAACAGTGCTGAGAACATAAAACCCCCTGAAATGTGTCATTTTCAGTGGATATTGAGCTGAGAAACACACAACCCTGAACTCGTTCAAAACCAAAACTTTGTTTCCGGATTAATGAAACAATACCTGTGAGACTTTGCAGTTTGAGGCCATATTCGTATCTTTCTGACCCTGTTTACACTTTTTGTTGTTTTGTAATGTGTCTTTTTGTTAAAACTTTGGGCTAGCTGTTTCCCTTCTGCTTCCAGTCTTTATGCTAAGCTAAGCTAACAACACCTGCTGGCTCAAGCTTCATGTAATATTTAGGGTAAAGCAATGTGTCTTCTTAAAACAGTTTGTAGGATATTTTATGAAGTTTGACTGTTCGATGTGAAACGTGGTTAACTGCATCATGCATTATCTTTGGGTTAAAAATAATTACGTCAGTAGGTCACAATGTAGGTTGAACGTTTCATATGATTTCCTATGAAAAGTAATGAACCGGAATTTGTTGGTATCCCATGAAATTCTGTGGGAGGTGGATAGGTTTAACCTCATTTTGTCGTTTTTGTGTTACATTGTTGGAAATTATGTCAGGAAATAGAGTTTTTATAAGCTTAAACTTAAACACACAAAACAAAACACAAAAAAGTGTTTGTCACATATCAGCAACGTGTTGAAAACAGCGCTCCTTACATGTAGTTTTCATGCCTAACCTAAAAGAAGTGGTTTTGGTAGCTAAACAAAACCATTTCAAACATTAAAAAGGTGCTTAAAACAGCGCTCATCACGTCACATTTCACAGGATGTCATATGACTTGTGGTGCAAAGTTTTTATAGAAAATCATACAAACCCTTTCATGACAAAACTTTAAACTAAGTGACATAGTTATGTATGTTAGAAGTAAAATACGACAGAACTACATACAGAAATTAACTAACAAGTTTGGTTTCATACTCGAACAAACGTTTCTGCTGGTGCGGACTTTACCGCTCTTTATACTACTTTAACAAACCCTAATATGGGTCGCAATCAGCTGTGCCTCCTGGCTCACGATGTTGTGGGTTATCAACAGATTATGGTGCATAACTTTTCATGGGTATAACTACGAAGAGTGGATGAGAACAGGCTGAGTGTGTTCCCCAAAATGTCAAACTGTTCCTTCAAAGAGTTCTGTTGCCTTTTATTTTGTGTAAAATCTGACCAACTTTGCTCGCCTTGTTAATAACTGCAGCATAGGAGGAAACCTTTAGGGACCCAAAGACAATAAAACAGTACATAAACCACGACTCTGCCTCCGTCTCTTTGCACAGGGCTCATTGAGTCCGCCTATTATCAAAAATATGATAGATCACAACAAGTCATGAGCGATCCCACTGCAGCTCAGCAGAGTCACAGTCAGCAGAGTGGATGTCAGGGCTGTAATAGACTCTGGAGAGTGCCAGGTGTATTCCTGGGTAATGCAGTAATGTTTCCACAGGGAGGGGCTGCCCAGCACTCCTGCACACACTCAATGTTTTCCTCGCAGGAACACCGAGGCCATTCATGGTGCTGCTTTCAGTCCAAATACAGCAGAAGCACGGGACTGTTTGAGCTGTTTGAGTGACGGCATGCTGCTGACGTGGTGGTGATTCATGTTCACACGCTGGTTTCTAAGAGGCTGTTTGTCTCAGAGGTAGGACAACACAGGTGTCAGCATCACTAAAAATACACATTTGTACAGTTTCCTACAATCATAGAAAGGTAAAAATCTTGACAGAAGCTCAAACTCTTTCATGCGGCGCCATCTGCTGACAACAAGCCACAGCAACAAGGATGATCTGTTGATACTAGTGCAGTGCCCGTAGGAAGTATGTATTCGTTAGCATGCTAATCGTGAGATAGCACATTACGCAGTATGCTGCACCAAAAGTACATTAACATAAACCCAGTTAGCAGATATACTATATTGCATGTAAGTATCTCATATCAAATGATTATGGGAATTACGCTAAGCAACATGAACGTCATCCCTGAATTACATAGTAATGCAACATAAGAAGTGAATAAAGCTAAATCTCTGCTTAGCATGCTAATCGTGAATAACAGAATTTTGCACATTACATGCAGACCACTACAAGCTCTGCAACTCCATAAAACATTTACTTTTCATAGAGTATGCACACCATCCAGCACATACACATTGAACATTGATATTTGCTGGAAACTATTTGAATATTATTGGAAAATCGAACCTTGTAGCGCACTTTATAACTCCTAAAGATAGTTAGGCAAAACAGACTTACAGATGAGATGAGTCAGGCGTGGAAAACCAGAGTTAAATGTGTTACTGACCAGGTGTAGGCCTATCACACAATGGGGTGGAGCTCCCCTAAAAGGCATCCGATCAGAAACAGTGCAATGCTGCAACACGTCCTACGTAAATAATGATATTTTGAAAACTGAATTCAAAAATCTTCAAAACCGAGGATGCACAGCTTCATGCCATGCACAAGCTACATATGAAATCTGAGGTCAGTCTGACTAACGGTCAGCAAGATATCCACACACACACACACACACACACACACACACACACACACAGACTCTTCTTGTTTTTATAGATAGATATACTTGTCTTACTGTCACTAATTCTTAATAAAAAGCTGCATTTAAGTATTGTGTGCATATCACAGCTTAGTATATCCTTCCTCTGTACCACAGAGCTCCAATGTTGTTAAAAACCCATCAGTGAGTCACCATGTTGCAACACGAACACACACTGTAGATTATGCAGACTCTACAGCACCAAATGTGGATTAATCCGCTGCTGAAAATAGTCCCCATCAAATGCACTTTCCCTCCTGTTTAAGGAGTCACTGAACACCACCTGAGCATACTGTTTTACTGACCTCCAGTCATTAAACGTCTCACGTTGCTGCAGAGACGTGCAGGTGAAGTCCAGGACTCTGTGAGTGGACTTTAGCGCGCTTTATACTACTTTAACAAACCCTAATAGGGGTCGCAATCAGCAGTGCCTCCTGGCTCATCATTTCGTGGGTTATCAACAAATTATTGCGCATAACTTTTCGTGGATAAAACTACAGACAGTGAATGAGAACAGTTTCCTACAATAATAGAAAGGTTAAAATCTAAACAGAAGCTCAAACTCTTTCAGAATTATTTCAGCGCCATCTGCTGACAAACATGCTGACTTGCTATGTACAAGTACATCTCAAAAAATTAGAATATTGTGAAAAAGTTCAATACTTTTTGTCAATTATTTCAGAAAGTCAAACTCATTTATGATATAGATTCATTGCACATAGTGAAATATTTCAAGCCTGTTTTTCTTGTAATTTTGATGATTATGGCTTACAGATCATGAAAACACAAAATTCAGTATCTCAGAAAATTAGAATATTACATAAATTTAAAAAAGGATATTTTAAACACAAATGCCATGCTTCTGAAAAGTATCTTCATTTCTATACACTCAGTACTTGGTTGGGCTCCTTTTGCATGAATTACTGCATTAATACGGCGTGACATGGAGGAGATCAGCCTACAGCACCATGTTGCTTTTATAGGAGCCTTCAGGTCATCTGGTGTCTCTCACCTTCCTCTTGACAACAGCCCATAGACTCCTATGGGGTTGAGGTCAGTCCAGTTTGCTGGCCAGTCCAGCCCAGTAACACCATGGTCATTGAAGCAGCTTTTGGTACCTTTACCAGTGTGGGCAGGTGCCAAGTCCTGCTGGAAAATGAAACCATCATCTCCAAAGAGCTTGTGGAAGCATGAAGACTCTAAAATGTCCTGCTAGATGGCTGCTATGTTGACTGTGGACTTCAGAAAACACAGTGGACCAACACCAGCAGAGGACATGAGCCCAAACCACCACTGACCCAGGACCAGCACATTACACTTCTGATCAATATTATAATTTTCTGAGACACTGAGTTTTGGGTTTTCATTATCTCTAAGCCAGAATCATCAAAATTACAGAAGGAACACAGGCTTGAAATATTTTTGCTCTATGTGTTATAAATCTTTATAATATACGAGATTCACTTTCAGAAATGGACAAAAAATGTTGAACTTTTTCATGATATTCAAATTTTTTTAGATGTACCTGTACTACAGCTTATCCTTCCTCTGTGCTCCTTGTTGTTAAAAACCCATCAGTGAGTCACCCTGTTGCAGCATGAACACACTGTAGCTCATGCAGACTCTAGAGCACCAAATGTGGATTAATCTGCTGCTGAAAATAGTCCCCAACAAATGCACCTTTTCCTGCTGTTTAAGGAGTCACTGAACACCACCTGAGCATATTGTTTTACTGACCTCCAGTGGTTGAACGTCTCACGTTGATGCAGAGACGTGCAGCTGAAGTCTGTCTTCTTTTTCATTAAAACCTAAAGACTTTACATGATCATTTTTCTCTTTCTCTGTTTATGAGACCACAAATGAGACAAGAATTAGACTATGAACACATCACACGGACCCTCTGTCTCACTCTCGAACGGAGGAGACTAAATCGCCAGTTAGGAGCTTTATAGCAGCAGGAGTTTTGCTGACTGAATTTAAGTAGCAAATACAGCAGCAAACGTCCCTGTCCCGCCTCACAAGCACTTAATTTAAGTCATTATTTGCTGAGTTTGTTTTTGCACTTTGTAACATTTTACTTTTTTCAAGTATTAACTAACTTTTTTGTGTGATATTTCAAGACTTTTCTGAAATTACAACACTTCCACTGAGGTTCTTTTGTGCATAACTTGAAAATGCAAATGAAACAGGTGGAGGAAACTGATAGAATGATGATATAAAACAGCCAGTAAAACAAGTATTTTTAAAGAGAAAGAGAGAGAGAGAGAAAGAAAGAGAGAGAGAGAGAAAGAAAGAGAGAGAGGGAGTGAAAGAGAGAGTGAAAGAGAGAAAGAAAGAAAGAAAGAAAGAGGGGGAGAGAGAGAGAGAGCGAGAGAAAAAAGAGAGAAATTAAGAGAAAGAAAGATATAAATCTGAATAACAAATCTGAAGCTTTTCAAAACTTTAAAACACTGCTACCATGATCGGTCCTTCTGCAGAAATTAATAAATCTGAATAACAAATCTGAAGCTGATCGTTGCTACAGGAGGAGAGATTATCTGTAGACATGCACACGGACCACCAAGACCCTGATCTCCTGCAGATAATAAACAGATATAACACAAAAAGTAGACAAACACAGGTTGCGTTATGATATTTCCTATTATTGCACACACAGCTGACAAATGACTGAAACCAGGATGATGATGGACATTTTTACAGTAACTCAAATGGAGAAAAAAACACAATGATTACATAAAAATAAGCTCTTGTGCCACAGAAACAGTGAACCCCAAACACATGGAGGAGAAACATTTAAAAAATGCATATACACTGACAAACATAGTATAAAAAAATGTATGAAAACATGAAGAGGAGACGGTCAAATGCACATAAAAAAAAAATCTTGTTGCACATTTTTCACATTCCCTTATTGGTCAGATTAAAAACACAGATTCCAGATCTGCAGCAGGAAGCAACACGTAGAGTTTCTCTGGCTCAAAACCCAAATTAATGTCGTAGAAAATTAAAATCCGGAGCGTTTTGGTGAGTTTTCGAGTCACAGCACGTTAAAAAAGCACCTGCAGCTTTACTACGTGATCAGATCTGTAAACAGCAAGGAAACATTCAGTGACCTTTATTTCATATCACAGTCCATTCATAGTTTAAAAGTATACAATAAGTTAAATTCATATGGCTTCATATAGTATCTATATTATATCTCCTATGATTAATAGCACACACACATTCATGATAATCTCTCCAGCTCCGTGTGCCGCCGCTCTGGAAATCTCCCTGCTCCCTTTTTATTTAGATGATTAAAAAAAAACTTTTCTCAGCTAAAATATTTTGTACAAAAATCTACACGTGGAAATCTGCCAGTAAAAAATGGGTCATAACGAGCAGCAACGAACCGAAACAAATGGACAAATATTGGAAAAATGATGATTCCATGATAATAATTTAAAGTGATGAATTCATGAGTTTATTAATAACATCGAACTTCTCCAAACTGAAGGGCTAGCACTTAGAAAAATAAAGATATTTTAATGTTCTGGTGGTGAGACTAAAGCTGCACCACCAAGTTTGTATGTTCCCAAAGTTAAAGGTAACCTGTGGAGTTTATGGCCACTAGGGGCACTATGGAGCAAAGTTTTATGGAAACATGTACGAACAAACTAAAACTCCACAGAGCACCTTTAAAATCATGTTCAGATCCTCTAAAAGGTTGTGAACTTCAGTCTAGTCCACATGTAAACAGGGCATTTTTCTTTTTCTGTGCGTTTTGGTCTTCTGTCCACACAAACAGTATTTTAGGTCACTAAAAACTGATCTTTTGTTAAGTCGTTCCAGGGCGAAAATGTTCAAAAACTCTACTTTTTGTGAAAAACTGGACGTGGCCAAAACAATGCTTTTTCTAATCAAAGCCCCGAAGAGTGGCATGCGTTAATGGCGATTTGCGTGGTGGTGAAATGGTGGAATTACAATTTCTGGGTGCGTGACGTGATGCTGTTGGGCCTAAAAAGATATTTTTCCTACAGACTTCCATCAGTAAAGAAACATTTGTTCATCGGTGGATTCTTTTCTCGGACTGGTTTCATAGTCAGAATTTGATGCTTTCGGTTGGATAATATTTGGAAAGTCTAGAAGATTAAATTGTTTTATTCACAATTAAGTTAGTGGAGTGCTGAACTCTTTAGTTCACTGCTCCACGGGTAATATGCACAGGAATCCAAGTTTTTTGGGCTTCCTGCACTGCTGAGCAACTTTCATAGAAATGAACAGAGCCCCGCCTCTTTATACAGCTCTGGTTCTGACCTGCTAACTTGACTTTTATTACTACAAAACTGCACTCAGACCCTCTTCCCTTTGGACAGAGAATTTTAGAAATAGTTTGTGTGGACAGTATTTTCCTTTTATAGTGAACATCAGAGGGACAAGCCTGTTTTTAAAAACACCTGTGTACATGTGGACTGGACCGTAGAGAAAGGCAACACAGGTCTCATTTTCACTGTATGGTACAAGAACAGCTCGACTCCACTCACTGGGAATCTGTTTTTTTTGGGTTTTCCATTTACAAAAGTTGCTGATAGAAGAAGGTGGAGTTAGAACATGAAACAGGACCTCCTGCACAAACCTGCCGTCTTTAAACAGCCAAGCTTTTGCCAGTAGTGACCACAATTCACGCTACACAAGTGTGGTCAGATTGTTGTCTTATAATGGGGTAATCTTAAAGTTGTTGCGTCTGAGAAGCGATACAAGAAAAGATGCACGAGACACGAGTTCTTTCCTAGCAATGCAAGTTTTTTGTGCGTGCTGATTTGCAGTAAAAAAAAAAAAAAAGGAAGGAGAGAAGAGTTAGGGAGCCACATTCAGTCCTGTTTCAGGTGTCATGACTCCTCCCTCTGACCCTTGTGCAATCTTGGTTTTAGGTCTCTGCTGCTGTTATTTCTGGTCAAAACAATATTTACAGTATTCAGTATTTAACCTGCTAGAAACCTCTTTGACTCTTTGATGTGTTGGTTTTGTCTGGTTTACTAAATATGTGGGATGAGAGCTCAAATTGTGTAGTGTGAACTCTGCATTTTGCAAAAACCATGCTGCAGTCAACTGATGCCGTGCAGGCGTTCTTTAGTTTGGTTGCAAATAAAAGGATGCATGGAGAACTGTGCACCACACTGCCTACATTGATGGAACTATCCGCAGTGGAAAACGGAGCCGAGTGGAGCTGTACTGTACTGTACCATACAGTGGAAACGAAGCTTCAGTCTAAAGCTGAAGACTCTCAGACTGGTGTGTATTCAGAGTAGCACACAGTGAAGCCGTTACTGCTCCAGACTTCCTGTTCAGATTGTTGTGATTTGATAAGATCAGGCTGCTCTCTTTACAAATGAAACTAACTTCTCTCTGGTGTTTCGGTTCAGATCCTGGAGTGTCCCTTGTCCTTTAGAGAGCCATTGATAGACAGTTCAGTGCGTCTCTCTGTCTATCGATGCCTCTGGACTGCCGCCGCCGCCGCCGCCAACCTGCTGCTGCTTTACAAACCCCACCAACCCGTTCAGTGTCTGATCTCCTGCTCCTGGCTGTGTTCCTGCTGCCTCTTCTCCCTCCTGAACGGGTTCCAGAGGCTCTGGAAGAGGCTGTAGCTCTGCTGCTGCTGCTCCTCCTCCTCACGGTGTTTCTGAGGGGTCTTGGTGTGGTGGACGTGGTGGTTATAGTGCCGGTTCTGCTGCTCGTTGTTCTGGTTGTTGCGGCGCCGGAGGGAGATGGACTTGTGGTAGGTGGCGGCTGAGGAGACGGAGGGAAACGAGAGTTAAAAGTGAAAATGTTTCTACTCAAACAGCCTGGTGATTGTGAGCTGGAGCTCCTGGACTTACGGCTCGTGCACGTCACTTTGGGAGTGTCCCATTGGCCGTTGGCGCGGCAGCGGATGGTGGGGGCGTGTCTCTGGATCAAGCCCTGCTTACAGTGATAGCGCAGCAGCGAGTTGATCTCGTAGCGAGGCTTCATCCCCCCAAACATGCGAGCTTCCTTCACCACAGGAGGCTGCCCACACGCGACTACAGACACAACAGAGACAGATCAACCACCATCCTGGACCAGTTCTGTGCTTCTTTAATGTGGGAAAAGGTCTTTTTTTAAGGGGGAGATAACAGGTCAACAGTAGATGTCGCAGAGAAGTGTTCATCATCTGAGAGCTGCAAGCCCAAGATTAATCTGATGCAGCTCAGCACCAAGGTTATTATAGTTAACTAAAACTAACGAAATAACGAAAACTAGAATTGAATTTTTTTTTTCGTCAACTGAAATAAAAATAAAAACTAGAGTTTTTAAAAAACGATAACTAACTGAAACTGTATTTTGTGGTTACAAAACTAACTAAAACTAACTAAAATTACAGTGAAAATGTCCTTAGTTTTCATTTTTGTCAACTTTTTTCATTCATAATTCAGTGTTTCTATTTGAACATGCAACACATGGTAAATATGTTTACTGAGACTGGGATGTCTACACCGAACCAACATTCAAAACACCCAGAACTGTAAGAGTTAATAACCTTATTAGCGCTGAGATGGATAAACCAAAGGAGATAAAGGCAAAATTTATTATGATCTCTTTCAATCTGGCATCCAAAACATAGACCATTACAAAAAAACTAAAACTAACACTAAAACTAATAAAAACTAAACTAAAACTAAGCATTTTCAAAAACTAAAAACTAAACTAAAACTAGAAAACTCACTGTAAAAACTAACTAAAACTAACAACGAAATTAAAACTAAAACTAATGAAAAATCCAAAACTATTATAACCTTGCTCAGCACTGAGAGTCAACATGTTCTGGTCATAATAGGTGTTTTGGTTTGGCGGCTCCTCAAACATGAAAGTTTAAGGGCTTAGAACATTGTGATCGAATTACATTTGGGTTATTTCTATGTCTTATAAGTTATTGCAGTTATATTTGGCTTGATACCATTTGCAACACACATTTGGTGCAAATTTAACCATGTTTGAACCTCTGAAGAATGGATAAAAATGGTCAAAAAAACCACAGTAAGACACCAAGACCTTAAGGAACACCAGCAGAAAGCGGGAATGTCTGTAAAGAGGAGACTCGTAGGTACACAGAGAACCCTTTTTCTTAGGATTAAACTTTCATCAACAGATCTGCCCTACAAAGCAAAAAGGCAGTAACTGCATTTTTGGTCAAAAATTAGTTATTATCATTTTCATGACATTCAAGGCATCCTTTGTTATGTGACAAACATCTTATCTCAAATGTGTGTAGTTTTGGAGAAAAATGGTAGTCGTTTGTACAGTAACTGCAAAAAGCCCTAGTGAAACAAAGCAAGAGTACAGTAACATCCATTACTGTATTCTTGTTATGTTTTACCTAACAAAAAAATAACCGTGTTGCTGCGCAGTGAAGTTACTGTTTCCATGGTGAACACACACAGCTGATTTCGCGGCATCCTCACGAAAAATTATTTTGTTTAATGTTTGTTTTATTTTGGAGAATCTACTGCCTTTTTCCTTGGTATGGTGCCACGTTTTTGGTAAGTAAAACAAAGCAAGAATACAGTAACTGCAAAATAGGGTTAAAATATAAAATTAAATATGAGGATTGATATGTACAAAGAATAAGCTAATATAAAGTAACAAAACAGCCACATGTCCAATAATCTACCTACAACTACTTAGGCTGGATGACAGGATAACTTTAAAGTCATTTTTCTCAGTTCTGCACTCTGCGTAGTTACTGCCTTTTTGCTTTGTAGGGCAGAGATGTTATGGCCATTCAGAGGCAGCTGTAGATACAGGTGTAAAATACAAATGATTTGCATGAGCATTTGCATTTGTATGAGCTAAAAGAAGCTACATTTTATGGCTCCTTAGTTTGAGAGAAACTGAGTTTAATTTGCTTTTTTCTTCTTTTTTACCGATTTCTGTCATTCTAACTGTGTTATTCTGCACAAAGACATGTAAGAGTTATTCCCACTTCTAGCCATGATTGTGCTCATTCCATAGAGCTGCAGGACTTATAGATTTATAGAGATTTTATATGTTGCAGTGAGAATATAAGAACACAGAGAGGGGAAAAATCACCCTGAAACTGCTTGTTGGTGTTCAGAGGGAAATCACAATGGAAGCAGCAGAGGCCCATTCATTCTGACTTTTAGTCCTTAATATGGGTGTAGCTCCCAAAACACTGGATCCTACAATTCCCATAATGCATCAGCGGGGCTGTACGGTAAATCCTCATGCACAGAAATCTTAGATGATGTTTTGTTTTCCTCAGATTTGACAAAAACTCCCAAAATGTTTTGCCTTTTTTACAGTTAATTGATTTTTTACATCAAAAAGAGTGTATTAGTGTGTTTTAGTGTGTGTGTGTGTGTGTGTGTGTGTGTGTGTACCTGTGCCCTTCTTGCAGGTGAAGGTCAGGTGGTAGTTGCAGGGCACGTCGTTCCACTGTCCGCCCTCGTGCCAGATCATCACCACACAGTCCTCTCCGGACTGGAAGAAGCTGTCGGGCTGGTTGGGCCTCCAGTGGTCGTATTGCTGTCAGAACACACATTTCACTCTTTAACTTTCTGCTCACACACCCAATAAACCTTGCTATAAACTCTAAGTTTCTCTTTTACCTAACCCCTGTGAGGATTCCTCCTCACCTTCCTCCTGTTAAAACGAGTCTTGACTGCATTATACTGAGAGATTCTGGATGATTTTCCTGCCAGAATGAATGCTGCTCATGTGTGTAACCACCACTGATCCCCATGAGGAGCTGCAGCTTGTTCAACATGTGGCTGGATGTAATTCACAGACGGAGCAGACAGTGGTGCTGCTGCGACGCCCAACACGTCACACATGAAGAAACCTACAGCGTTCTGCAGCAGGAGAGCAACACATAAGCTGCTTCACTTTGTGTAAAACTGTCAAAAACTGTAGAAAGTAAAGTCACGGAGCGCATTCTGCAGCAGGGCGTGCCTCCTCTCTGAATGATAACACATGACGACAGCTTCAAGCTTCAGGTTTCAGAGCTCACATGCTGCAGCAGCTGAGCGTTCCCTGCAGACGCTCGCTCGCCGTGTGAGAAACGTGTCGTCATGACTCAGTAACTCTGAGGCTCTGCAGCTCTTTCTGCTCTGTTTCAACTGAAGAGTGAAGCTGGCATCAAACCGAACAAAATCCTGCTTTAACTGAGTTATAAAGATGCTCAACTGCCTGATCTTCACCAGAAAAGTGTCTGTTAAATAAGATTCATGAATAGAATATGGATGTCACAGTCATTTTTCATGTTTTGCACCTTGAACATTGTTAAGAAACTTTGTGTGTGCTTCTGTTTGTTTTTATTTCATGTTCTTCTGTTGTTTTTCATCACTGTAAAGCTGTAATAACTGCAGAATCTCATATGGTTTCATATGAGTGGTTTCATATCAGTAGAACTGAATCAAATCGAGTAAATTAACCATATTTATCAATCCTGAATCCACAAGCATAACAATATACGTTTTTGTTATAACTTTATTTTTGTCTTTTTAGGTAATTTTGTGTCTGTTTTAATCACTTTGTGTCTTTTTTTTTTGGTTGTATTGCGTCTTTTTGGTAATTTTGTTTCTTTTTTGGTCATTTTACATCTATTTTTGGTCATTTTGTGTCTTCTTTGGTCATAACTTGCTACTTAAGTAAAAGTTGCAATAATCCAGTTTACAAATCCAAACTGGCCAATAGACATGTGTCTTACATCTTTTCAGCATAGCATAACAATATACTGAGTTTATGTCATAACATAAAACTTTTAACATTATAATGTGAAACATTTCACTTCATAACATGATAACTTGCAAAGTGAAACTTTATAACAGAACATTTTATCACCTTATAAAGTGAAAATTGTTCAGTTATAACACTAAAATGTATTACGTAATCTAATCTAATATCTACATGTGAAATTTCATTGATGTACATGGAGATTTACATGTCTAATTACAATAGGAAAGTAACTCTGATAAGAGAAAGCAGTAAGAACTCTTGGTCGTCACCCAGGTGACGATCTTAAAAGTACATCTGTATATTAACTGTACTGTATTTTATTGTGAAGGACAGAAGTACGGTCCAGGTGTGTTGATAATGATTGTTGATAACGGTGATATTTAATTGGCTTACCCAGAAACATCCAATTTACCCAGAAACAATCAGCAGCCCCCATTGTTTTACAGCGAGGAGATGAAAGGGACCAGTTTGGAAAACAGTTAGCGTACGGCTAATTCACCGGCGTTAGCGTCCTTTTGCCGACTTTGGTAAACCCGAGAATAACGTACGCGGTTAAAACAATATACAGTCTGAAAGATAAGAAGTTAGACTCTAGTTTAACACCACTTAATTAATTGGAAACATAACATTACCATTTATATTAATAGTTAATGTTAAATGTTGATAGAATGTTAGCCAAAAGCTGGCCGATGTGGGATACAGTTACGCTAGAGACTGTACACGCCAATCACAGCAGTTAGCAGCAAAGACTTTTTCAAGAGGGATCTTGTAGAGTTTACTTGTATCGTTCAAGCAAAAATAGAACTTGTTTTTAATTTGCATAACGAAGGAAAACGAAAAGAATAGTTATATATTGATGTTTCTTTCAATGAAACTTTAGTTCAGTCATTGTTTCAGTTTTGTTGGGGTTGGGTTGACAGAAAAAGTTTGAGAACCACTGCATTAGATGCTCCTGATCAACATGGTCTCACAGAAATCCGTGAAATAGCCACGGATTTCGCTTAACTCAAAATCCGTGGAATAGCCACGGAATCGCTCAAATTTCCATGAAACTGACACGGATTTCGCTACAATGCAAGTTAATGACAGTCATATCCCGTGGCTATTGGTTTGTTCCAAGTCACGTGACTTTCAAGGTCCCAGCGGTCAGAACAAAAAACATGGCGGACAGTTCTCTCATTTTTAGTGAAAAATCAATATTTTGACTTAGTTTCTGCATAAAAATGGATTTTGATCACATTTCTAGCGAGAAATATATGTTTTATTTTCTAAATCTTCACTCAGTGAATGTACATAATCACTTTGTATGTTGGAATAGCCACGGGATATGACTGTCATTAACTTGCATTGTAGCAAAATCCGTGTCAGTTTCACGGAAATTTGAGCGATTCCGTGGCTATTCCACGGATTTTGAGTTAAGCGAAATCCGTGGCTATTTCACGGATTTCTGTGAGACCAGGTTGCTCCTGGTTCACCCACAGACTGATATGTTACATTTTCTCACCATTGGTTTTCCATCCGTCCATCTGAAGTCTCTCTCAAACATTTTGTCGTTGAGGCCGAGCCACTGGTAGTCACTGCCCAGACCTGCACACACAACACAACAACTCTTAGTGTGGTAGTTTATTACAGGCAGGTTTCTGTAGAGGAGTGAGGAATGTGACAGAAGAAGATGGAGAGCTGATTTACACGTCTGTTGAACAATGATCAGAGCAGAAGGAGAGGAAACGTTCAGCCCAACAACACGACTCATCTTCATCTCAGCCCCCCAATAAACTGAGAGATGTTTACATGCTGCTGCTTTGAATCTGTTTGAAGGACTCATCGTGGGATTAGAGCAAAGACATGAGTGGCGTCTTTCCAAACACACACTTTCCTTAAAGTGCACTGACCTATAAAACTGCAGCACAGGTCAAACAGGCAGAGCTACTTTAAGGATAAAGATAAAGACATACTGACTGGAAGAGTTCAGTTTAAAAAAAGCACAAAATCTGTTTGTTAACAACCTGGATCGGAGAGTTTTTGCTCAGCATCATGTGAAGTATTGTTTATAAATGAACATAAATACCCTCAACACGTCTTGTATAAGGACCAACTGAACTATCAAACTGTTTCAGCTCCTCTGCAGTAAATACTGTGAGTCAGAGTTAAACAAGGACGCAGCGACAGATGTTTCCACTCCACAGCTCGGGGAGTCATCTTCATCTTCTTCTTCGTTTTCATGTTCATGTTCATGTTCATGTTCTGTTTATTTTATTAGACGCTGTGTAACTGATATAATCTGGCCTCTTTGATGGACTACACTGTAAAAGTGTTTCTGGTGAAGTTGAAGTATTGATAGTTATAGTAAGTGAACAAGTTATAATGTCGAAACAACCGATAGGAACGAAGCCAAAGCTGTGGGTAGACACTTTATACTCATTATTGTAGTTTAGTATGTTAGCATGCTAAGATTTGCAAATGAACAGTAAACATAAAGTGCAGCTGAAGTAAATCTAATAAACAGATATGTGCATTTTGCAGAATCTGCAGGCAGCAGGACGAGCGTTCTGGTTTCTACTTTATAACAGAATATTTTACCATGTTATAAGGTCAAAGTTTCATGTTATGATGATACACTTCTCAGCGTATGAGGTGAAAAGGTTTGTGTTATATCAGAACAATTTTTTACATTATTAGGTGAAAAGTTTCAAGATAAAGCGTCATACATTTTTATTGTGATTACATAAAAACATTTTCACGTTATAAAGTAAAAAGTTCAACGTTAAAACAGTACAATTTCTAGTTATTACATGAAAAGTTTCATGTTATAACAGAACAAATTATTGCGTTAAAATGTATAAAAAGTTTGATATTGTATCAGTTTTACATAATGAAAGTACAATTTTTCACATCTTAACGTAATTTGTTTTATGTTTTTATTTGAAAACAATTTGTCACGGTTTAAAAATAAACATTTGAAGTTATATTATGGTATAATTTCTCACAGTGTAACCTAATAAGTTTCATGTTATAACAGTATAACTATATCATATTCTAATAACGTGAAAAGTCTGTAATTAATAACAAGAAAATATCTTGTGATAACATAAAACTTCTCATCTTATGTTTTCATGTGATACTGATGTGTTTATTTATTTCCTGACCTGGCTGCACTACGCTGCTGTAATATATACGTTTGCCCATAGAGTTGGAATAATTTTGTCTAGCAGGAGAAGCAGTCTGGTTTCTATTTGAAGTTCAAGCAATATTAACCAATCAGGTGTGAGCAGGTGTTGTTGCCTGCAGGTGTGGAGAACAAAAGAGGTGAAATTAATGGTCCGGAATGAAATCTCAGATCATATCGGCTGTCGTCTGATGCCGATTTAGTATTTTATTGCCGTTTTTAAATGCATCTCTGTTCATATGCAGAGGAACAATCTGGCAGCAGTCGTCATCTCTCAACTCAACTTCATCCTTGCCTCTAAATTTGGACCGTAAACAATGAGCAGCAAGCAGAAGAGACAGTCTGCTGGCTACACTAGAACCACAGAAGTATTTGGTGATAGTCAATGGCTGCTGATTGTCGAATGAATTGTACCGGACTGTCCTTATTTCTGCAGGTATTTGGTCATAAACCAAAGTATTGGACACATTAAAATGTCACCTGATGTTGGTGCCAGATGAAAAGTCAGAGAATCACCAATAGGAGTATAAAATCCTGAGGAGAAGATGAATATGTGCACAAAATTCCATCTCAATCCATCCAATAGTTGTGGAGATATTTCAGTCAGGACCAAAGTGATGGACTGACCGACAGAAAGACAATGCCACTTCTTTGGCTAAAAATGTTAAAATAAGGCTTTTGTTTTGTTTCAAAGTCATTCAAACAGTGAAACAGTATCTGAAGGACAGAACCTTGACAAAGTACAGACTGAGTGAACACAGGCTGGCTGTGGAAACAGGGAGGACCAGGAGGAGCTGCTCCCTGCAGAGCAGAGGCTGTGCTGCCACTGCAGCCTCAGTCAGCCTGAGACAGAGCTACACTTCCTCACCAAATGTAAAAAATATAAACTAATTAGAGAAACATATTTCCAAAAATTTGAATCCATCACAAAAGGTTTTTTAAAATGGTCAGATGAGGAAAAACTGCCGCTCCTCCTCAGGGAAGAGTCACAGAGCTGTAGGTTAGATTAGCAGCAGTCTATGTTTCTGCCTGTCACCAGTGGTGGAATGTAACTAAGTACATTTACTCAAGTACTGTACTTAAGTACAATTTTGAGGTACTTGTACTTTACTTGAGTATTTCCATTTTATGTAACTTTTTACTTCTACTCCACTACATTTTTTGGCAAATATTGTACTTTTTACTCTAGGATTTAGCTGCCAGCTTTAGTTACTTTTCAGGTCGAGATTTAACATAATATATATGATCAATGTAAAGTGATTAGACGTTTTTTTTTATTAAATCTATTAACAGTATATTAAGTAATTAAATGAGCCCAATCTAAATTAAATGAATTAAATGAATCCCAATCACAAAATTAAAACACTGCATACATTAAAACACCAATACAAATAATGTAATAATATATTTAGAATATATAAAACAATCATAGTGGGTCCATTCTGCATAACCCGAGTACTTTTACTTTTCATACTTTAAGTAGATTTTGATGCTGATACTTTTCTACTTTTACTTCAGTAAGATTTGGATGCAGAACTTTTACTTGTAGTGGAGTAATTTACCAGGGTGGTATTAGTACTTTTACTTAAGTAAAGGATCTGAATACTTTTTCCACCACTGCCTGTCACACACTGAGGGACAGCCAGTGACACACAGCTGTTGTTTGTTTGTTTTTATTTATTTATTTTTATTTTTATTCTTCTTTGCTGGGACAGTTAGATTGTATGAATGATAGATTGATTGTAATTCAATGATTGTAAATATTGCTTTCTTTTATTGTTATTAGTTTTTCTTTTCTTTTCAAATGAATAATAGAATTATAATAATTTATTGTAAATATTGCTTTCCTTACTGTTATCTTTTTTTTTTTTTCCTGACGCTTGCTTTGGCAATATGTACAGTTTTACGTCATGCCAATAAAGCAACCTGGTCTCACAGAAATCCGTGAAATAGCCACGGATTTCGCTTAACTCAAAATCCGTGGAATAGCCACGGAATCGCTCAAATTTCCGTGAAACTGACACGGATTTCGCTACAATGCAAGTTAATGACAGTCATATCCCGTGGCTATTGGTTTGTTCCAAGTCACGTGGCTGTCAAGGTCCCAGCGGTCAGAACAAAAAACATGGCGGACAGTTCTGTCAATTTTAGTGAAAAATCAATATTTTGACTTAGTTTCTGCATAAAAATGGATTTTGATCACATTTGTAGCGAGAAATATATGTTTTATTTTCTAAATATTCACTCAGTGAATGTACATAATCACTTTGTATGTTGGAATAGCCACGGGATATGACAGTTTCACGGAAATTTGAACGAATCCGTGGCTATTCCACGGATTTTGAGTTAAGCGAAATCCGTGGCTATTTCACAGATTTCTGTGAGATCATGTTGCAATAAAGCCAATTGAATTGAATTGAATTGAATTGACTGAAACCAGTGTAGTAACATATTAAACTAGATGGTGGACTAAGACTTACGGTTGACGTAGAGCTGCTCCTCCTGCGACAGGATGCTGGTCAGGTGGGCGCCGTGCAGCCGACACTCCCTCTCTGCAGCGTCCCACGTCCTCCGGTGTGTGAAGTACTTATAACAGTGAGACTGGAACTTCTGCCAGCCGAATCCACAAACCTCAATGTCTGCAAAGGAAGGGACAAACATGAAGTATTAAAGAACATTATGGTCACTTAATGTGCATATCTGCAGAAGCTACTATAGTGAACTGTTTATACATTTGTATACAGACCCAGAAGAGTATAACTACAGTATTTGTTGCTTTGCACGAATGAATAAATATCCAGAGATAGACAAAGTACTCCTTTTTTTGGGGTAATTTTGTCTTTTTTGACAATTTTCTGTCTTTTTTTGGTAATTTTAGAAATATTTTTGGGTAATTTTGTGTCTTTTTTTGTTATTTTACATCTTTTTTGATCATTTTGTGTCTTTCTTGGTAATTTTTTTAAAATGTATTACGTCGTTATTTGGGTTTATTTTATATTTTGTGCATTTTTGGGGAGAAATTTTGTCTTCTTTTGGTAATTTTGTGTTTGTTTTGATACTTTTGTGTCTTTTTTTGTAATGTTACAGCTTTTTGGTCATTTTAAGTCTTATTTGGTCATTTTGTGTCTTTTTTGGTCATAACTTGCTACTTAATCAATAAGTAAAAGTAAAATAAATATTTATTAGATATATATGTATTATTACAGAAAAGTTTTCTTTACGAATCCAAAACCAAAAGGTTTTTGATCCACAATAAAATATTTTTTGACTGCAGATTGGAACTTTTTTTTTGCAGCTACACAAGTTGAATTGGTTATTTTCTCATCAAACTCTTTTGTTCATCCAGTCATTCAGTTTTTCCAAATTCCAAAGGTTCTTTTACGAATCCAAAAGTTTTCTTTGTAAATCCAAAAGTTTTTTAATCTTGTCTTATGCAGCACTGGGTGTACAAAAGAAAAGAAAATGCAGAGTACTGTAAAATATAATGGACATTTGCGTGATTGTCCTGAAGCCTCAACTTATGGCAATAAATGTTTGTTTTTTTTAGCCATATAAAGGCATTTTTTAATCACAAATTTATTCAACCTGCAAAAAAACATTTTTTGAATGCACATTGCTCTCAAACCTGTTCTATTTGAACCAATAATAAAGATATTAAAGCAACCCAAGATCCACGCCCTAACCCTCCCCTACGGCAAATTAAAAAATTCTTTTGAAAAAAAGATTTTTTTTCTTTCTGCAGCCCGTGGGGTCGCCCCCTGCTGGCCGTTAGACAGAATGCAGGTTTGTGCATGTTCCTCCTTTCAGTTCCAGAGGTTGGTGCTTGTTTGGACTCATTGCTTTTGCAACAATAATCCCTTTTTTTTGCAGCTACACAAGTTAAATTTGTTTATTTCTCATCAAACTCTTTTGTTCGGGCCAAAGAAAGAGAGAGGGAGGAAGAGAAAGAGAGATAGTTGAGGTCCAGCTGGGGAATAAAGGCCTCTGACTGAATGAGCTCAGTAACACAGTTGGACTTCATTAACCTTCACAACTCTCCAGTTGTCTGCGGGTCAACCACACACACACACAGAGCTAATGTACAACACACACACTGAGGCTGATATAGAGCGAGTGTAAGCCGTATAATGAGCTCTGTGCTTTGTTCGCCTCAGTTAACAATGGACGGTTTGTATCAGTGGCTTCAGAGCGACTCGTGTGCCAATAAAGTCGTGATGGAAAGTTGCTGTCGAGGCTTCGGGGTATTAGCCGTCGTCAGCCCTCCTCATCTTAATAACTCCACGGAGCGGCCACCTGGAGGGTCAGGTGAGGTCTCCAGAGGTTTGATTCATGATTCTCCTCCTGGCAGTTTGAAGGTGGAGAATCAGCCGAAACAAGCTCCGTCCAGAGGATGAAGGAGAAGTTGAGTAAGTCTGTATTTAGCCGTATTTACCACTGATTCAATGCCACACAGCTGCAAAAGCTTTCTGGCAAAAATAATGCAGCAATTATCTGTTTTTTCTCTCCATCTTTCCACTGACGAGAGGACAGCTGGGTCTGTCCACTGCTGCACAGATCTGCATAGATATATAATACACGTCTACATTGTGCCGTACACACTGTGTACATCCTGCATACATGGATGCACATGGAAACACCCTGCACACTGGTAATTTAGGTCAGGGGATTTCCACTTTACCTCACTCCTCCTTCAGCCAAAGACTGACAATGAACAGCAAGTAAAAAGAGCACAATAAAGAGGCATTTATCCTTTGAATGTCGACTTTCTTACTATGCTTTTAATCTATTTTAATGGAGGTCAAAGGTTGAGTCGTATTTGTAAAAGTCAGCATAGGAAAGATGTTTCGCAAACTGGTTCGAGTTGATTCGCCAACATTCATTCATTCATTATCCTAAACCGCTTATCCACACTCGGGTCGTGGGGGGCTGGAGCCGATCCCAGCTGACATTGGGCGAGTGGCGGGGTCCACCATGGACAGATTGCCAGACTATCACAGGGCTGACATATAGATACAGACAATCACGCTCACCAATAAAGAGTCACCAATAAAAGTGCATGTTTTTGGATGGTGGGAGGAAGCCGGAGTACCCGGTGAGAACCCACCCTGACACGAGGAGAACATGGCAACTGATAACAGCTTTACAAAGAAGCAGTGGAAAATAAGTAAACTTTTCTCTTCGATACTATTTTCTGCTTTTAAGGGGTAAAAATTGTCATTTTTCTTCTCTACATTTATCTGTTTTCTGATTTGTCAGATTAAGATTTTAAGGACTAAAATATGGTGCATTGTTACCCAGCAAATAAACCCAACAGAATATAAATTTAATCAATTTAACTCCAACTGATAACTATAACATTAAATTGCTGCTTATACAAGAGTAACTAGAAAAATTATCCATCCATTATGTTACCATCTCTCTTCACAAACATTATTATCCTTCCTTCTTATCCTGTTTAGTCCCACTTGAGGGGGGCTGTGATTGGCGAGTAGTTGTGTTTTAGTTGGTCTCAGTTAGTGTTTGGGCAAAGACGTCATGGTTAGGGTTAATAAATGGGGGTTGGACTGCATTTTGGAAGCGCTTTTTTAGTCACAGCGACCACTCAAACATTCACATTCATTCATACACCAATGGAACAGCCATCAGGACCAATTCTGGATTCAGGATCTTGACATCACGGCTACCATGACCTGGGATCAAACCATCGACCTTCTGATTAGTTGAAGATAATAAACCCCTAACAGAACAGTACTGATATGAGCTAGAAGGAAGGAAAAAAGAACAACTCGTACCAAGATTTATTTGTCTCATATCGTGTCTAACTTTGGTGGATCAGAACATGTTGGATTTGAAACTAATCTACACGTTTTAGTTTAAAAATGAGCCCAAACTCCATTTTTGAGCGACAACAGAAGCCAAAATATGGCCTGCAACAGATGAGGTAAATCTTGTTTTAAGCCTTCTGCTCTGTGATTTTGTGCAAAATATGTTAGTTTTAGTTGTCAGCAGTCACTGACACTATAAAAACTGTCAAAAAAACATGTTTTTTAACATTATGGATCTATGTATTTCTTCCACAAGCTGTTTTCTGATAAAGAAAATTCATTGATCTGTAAACATTCAAATATTTAGTACCCTCTGAATAGATACTTAAAAAAATATGCACAAATATGTAAACGCATAAAGCTTGGATATTTATTGATGCCTTATTTTGTTAATTACCCCTTTAGTAATCTGAACAAAATTCAAGAAATAATTGGAAGCAACAAGCTGAATAAGAGAGAAATTCCAACAAAACTTTAAGAGTCCATTCTTTTACTACTTTATAAATAATATCCTGCCTATTAAATCTGTAAAAGTAACAGAACTGATGCTTAATCAGCCTTTAGTTCAGACTTGCAATAACAACCAAACCCCACTATTAAAAGAAAGAATGTGACCTTATAATTTAACTTATTAAAAAAATTAATAACATCTTAATTCTCTTCAAAGAATATGAGGAGAGACATCTTAAAGTCGGTGAGAGCTGGTTACATTTTCCTGGAAAATATTAATCCCCAGAGTCCGCGTGTTTGCCTGAACCTCGATGAGTTGCTGAGTAATGGCAGAAATATTGGACGAGAAGCTGGAACTAATCTGCAGCGAGCCGACGCCCAGAGCTGCAGGACAGCTGAGCAGTAAAGACTGTCAGGACTCCAGACAAACGCCGTATACGCTCCACCTGCATGACAGCGTGTCACTGAGCACACATGGTCATTTATATGTTTAGTAACTGGAGTCTGATTTTTGCAGCTTTGGCCAGCAGAGGTCTGATGTCGTTGGACGATCAGACAGGTTTCAAACATACCTCCAGGTTAGAAAAACAGATTTAAAAGAGAAATCAAAGGTGAAAAGGTAAAGCTGCTGTAAACATCCATCATCACAGTTTACGATGAGCTGGGTTTACACATCTTGGAAAACTTTAAGGATTAAGATTAAAACTTCCCAGCAGAAGTGAGACACAGTCATTGTTCTGAAAGTCACAAGTAGGTCTTTGCAAGTCTTTGCATTCAAGTCCCAAGTTCAGACCATCAAGTCTCTTTTGAGTTTCAAGACCTAAACTGGTCATAATGCGATATTCAGGTCCGTGTAGCTAACGTAAAGAAAACCAAAATGGGAAAACGAGCCAAAAAAACAAAAATGACCTGTTTTCCGTGTTTCTGTTTGTTTTATAGTAGAAAACAGTAAACGAAAAAATGACCTGTTGCTTGATCTTGTGCTCATGAATGGAAATTGGGAACCTCAATATTGAGAAGACTGGATTATTGTCTATTTCTTGATTTTGCATTGATTTCTTTGCTGTCCTTACGAACTTGACTTGATGGTCGTCCAGCTTGTTTACTGATAATTAGAAAACTGGTCTAAAAAAAAAAAAAGTGTTCAGAAACGGCTCGTTTTCTCATTTTGGATTTCTTATTCCAAAATTAAAATCTGTTAGCCATCACCTACACAATAACCATTTTAACAACAGAATGGTAAGATAGCAATTTCACAAAAAATGCTTTTTAAGTTTTTACGTTTACAAAAAAGTTTCAATGCTTTTTATAGTGGGGCTCTGCATAGATTGCCGTGTATGTTACTAGCATTAACTAACAAAGTTAGTAATTACCTTGCAAACAGATATTAGAATAGATTTACTCTTCTTTGTGCAATTTCAAATGACGAATGAAGTTGGAATTTGTAGCATCCATTTGTAAGATTTTCAACCTGCAAGTTCTGTTTGTGCCACTTAATCTGATGCTGTGAAAGAATAGTGTTAATGTCAGTTAGTTTTAGTTTTTAGTTTTACCATAGTTTTATATAGACGTGTGCCAAGAAATTTCCGAGTTGTTGGCCCTGACTTGAGGAGCGTTTAGGTTTTAGATTTGATTAGATTTTCCCAGTCAGGAACTCTTTTTTTCCAATTATTCCGACACCACACAAATGCACCATTTACCTTGTATTTTGTCTTTGAGTATACCTACCAATTACTTGAATATACCTACCAATTATTACATTTTTTTCTACATCTATAAAGTAATTTAGCTGTTGGGGATCAATAAAAGTTCTTCTTTTGTCTTTTCTTTTCTTTTCATGGCCCAAAACTTAAAAATAAGGCCTGAGATGTAAAAAGACAGGTTTGTCCTTCACATTTTGTCTGCCACAGACTGCAGTATGGCCTGAATTTTGTATATTTTCGGCTCCACAGTAGCACTTTGTCAGTACACTGAGCTGCTGACCTTGTTCACAGAGCTCTCCTGAGTAGCTGGGCAGGCAGAGACAGGTGTAGGAGTTGACTCCGTCCAGACAGGTGGCTCCATTCAGACACGGGTTACTGTGGCACTCATCAACATCTGCAGACACACAGCACAAGCTCACATTATCCCACATCATTCATCTGTCAGTGTGGGGTCAATGTGGTTAGTTAGAAATAAGAGCAAATGGCTCTGTGTGTGTGATTTAGTGTGAGTGTACCTGTTTCACAGAACGGCCCACTAAATCCAGGTGCACAAACGCAGATATTTTGAGCTCCTTTTTTGTAGCAGGAGCCTCCATTCAGACACTCGCTGCTAGAACAAGGCAGGAGATCTACACAATGACACAATGCAAATAAAAGTCCATTAAAATGACACATAATCTGTACACGAAGTGTCTTTAACGTTAGCATGCCTGCTAACTAGCTTCTTCCAAAGGCTAGGAATATAATGTTACCCAACTTCCTTATTTTGGGGTTACAAGTTACAGTATATAAAAAAAAAGCCCAATTCAGGACTAAAAGATTAGTGTGTTAGCTAGTCCACGATGCTACGGTATAATTTAAGCTAACGGTAACAACTGTTTAGCTCTGTACTTTGTTATAGGAAACTTAAGAAATGGATGGGTACTTTTCACATTTGAACCGATACGGTACTGATACCCGGTACCTGGGAATCAGTATCGGTACTCAACGGTACCAATTTTCGGTACTTTTGCATTTGTTTATGTGGTAATAAATGTTTTTTAACATTTAAATTTAAAGCCCGAACTTTGCTGCCGAATCAATCAGCTGTAGCTCAAAGGTCCTGCTGCAGCTTTCCATATTGGCATTGCATTGCTTCTTGTACCTCTGATATCCACGGTGCTGGCCTCCACAGGATAGGTCCCGCTCTCTGGCTGCTCTGTGGCCTGCTGGGTTCCTTCCGGTATCGGAGGGAGGGCCTCTGGCAAAAGACGGGCCACCTCCTTGTCGTAGTCCACAAAATCATCATCCGGTAGAGGGGTGGCAGCGGGGTCAGGGATCAGAGCCCACTGGGGGACGGAGTGGGTGTTGCCGTCAAAAGTGTACAAGGGCGAAGTGGTGGAAACCATCTGTGTGGACTTGGTGGTGGACCGCTCGGTCTGGTCCCGGTAGGACTCGGTGGTGGAGGGCGTGTGGACTTCAGGGGTTGTTGGTGCTGGCATGGTGGAAAGAGAAAGAGCAGGATGTTTCTTATCATCTGTGTCTGCAGGGGTGGGGTGTGAGGAGTGTTTTGGCGTGCTAGGTTCTGAGGTTGGGTCTTTAATGTCTGTGGTGAGTGTGGTTTGGTCCCCAACAGTCACAGCTGCCACATCTGGTAAAACAGTAACAGTGACCTCTCTCAGAGGGTCAACCAGACCACCCTGCTCACCAGAAACCTCCCCGTCTGCGGACAGCTGCTCTGCACCTGAACCTGCCTCTGTGACCGTGTCAACAGCCGGTAAAACCACAGGCACTTCTGGGACTTGGGTGTGCAGGGTAGAATGACTTGGTGGTAGTGTACTGGTTAACTTTGGCATCTCTGGTGGGTCTTGTCCTGAAGCTTCTTCTTCCCCAGAGGCAGATCCTTCAAAATCTTCTGTCTGGGTCTGTGTGGTGGTTTCTTGAGACTGGGTGGCGGGGCTAGAAGTAGGAAGCTCTGTCCCACCGATTTCGGTCTCATCAGTCATGATGCCGGACTGGCTGCCTGAAGCCGGCGTGGGCGAAGCGTCGTCTGCGGAGCCCTCGGGCGTCGCTCCGACCTCGTCATCAGTGCCACGGCTTGCAGAGCCTTCCACGTCCTCGAAGCTGGAGACCCCTTCAGTGACACTGGGGGGGACTGGGCCTGATGGTGTAGTGGACGCCAGAGATGAGACAGGGAGCGTAGATGGTTTCATGGTGGTGGTGGTGGTGGTGGTGGTTCTTATCGCTGTCTGATCACCTGGTTCTTCAGTTTTGACTCCCTCAAAGACATCAGGGAAAATGTCTGCATCAACACCCGAGTCCACATCTGGATAAATATCTCCGAGATGAGAGTGTGCATCACTGATGTCCTCTATAGGCGTCTCCTCTGTAGGAATCTCCTCTGTGGGGATCTCTATGGCACTGTAGTCAAAAGGAGTCACGCTCTCCTCCGTCTCTTCTTCTTCTTTATCTTCCGGCACCTCATTGACCCGAACAGGCGTGGCCGTCTCAAACTGATCTCCCTTGGCTTCCTCTGGCAGCTGGGGCTCAAATGTCACCTGAAAGGATCAGAAAAGTAGATTTTTTTGTAACTTTTACCTTCATAGGTTTGGACAAAACTCCGGTAATAAAATGTGTTTAATTCATTAATGGAAAATATAATGTTTTTTTTAACAACCAAGCTAAAACTAAATAAGTAAGATTTGTGAATAAAAACCTTGGCGAAATACAAACTATATAAACGAATAAACAAATAAAAAGGAGTTATAGAAAGACTTGCTTGAGTTTTCCCCAATGTACAAAATGATATGTACTTCAGAAGTTAATCTAGCTGTTAAAGTGAAAAATAATTAATTTTCTTTTCCCTCCTGTGTTCATAATTTATGAAGAAAGTTTGTCAGGATAATCTTTCTAAATTATTTTCTTTTAACTGTGAAACAGTTGGAAAAAAAGTTCTCCCAGATCTATTTCTCATGTTTCTTTTTATTTAATCTGTGAAAAACAAGTGGAAAAAAAGCCCCTGAAGGAACATGGGTGGGAAAAGACTAGGGGTGAAAAAAACCCCAAGACAATCAGGGAGGATTTTTTTTGTCCCAGCCCAAGAAAGAAGCAGAACTACCATATATTCCTCAATTTATCTGTACTCTGCACATCGTTTCCTCATTCAGACATAATTTTCACATTATCACGTTAAACATGAAACAATATCTCCATCCTCATGATGATAATAACATTACTTAAGAATTAAATTCAGACTGTTGTTGGCTGTGTTTTGCACTTGGTGGCTCATGTGTCTGCAGTTTTTAAAATGTATTTAAATGGCAAAGTTTCTCAGGAGAATGCATCTCTCCACCCACCCACCAACCTCTTTTCCTCTGTAATCTTTTGTATTTAAAGCCATAAGTAGGAAAGATTGCAGATTAACGCTGGTTGTCAACCTTCGAATTCTTCTACATCTACATGTTTAATAAGGAATCATTCCTGGAGTGATTTTATTGGATATTTTAGCTGCTCATCTGGAGTTAAACACTGACAATAAGCAGTATTTTAGTCAACAAGTTATCATTACTGAGAGAAACCATACAAAAAATACACAAATAAGACCCAATTTAAACCTGAATTATCAGTTAAGTAGTCCACTCTCTACTGCTCTTCTAGTTGAGAATGTTATTGGTATTTCGAAGGTTACTGATAGCCAAGGATGTAATCATTTTAGTCTTTGTGCACAAACACTATATTAAGAAAAGTGAGGAAAAATGCCACAATACTTGCTCTGATTGTTCTGAAGTCCTGACGTTTGGTACAGACAGACTTTGGGCAAATATCTAACTGTACAACTTTGAAATTTCATGCGATTCTGATGTTATCACAGGATACAATTTGTGTTTTCTGCTGTTATCATCCCATAGATATGGGCGAGAAGGGGCCTAGGTCTAGTAGGTCCAGCAGGTTGTTCTCAGAACGGTCTTGTCAAAAACCGAAAGCAAATGGTGAAGCAGGCAAAGAAAGTATAAAGCACAAAAAGTTGAATTATCAGTTAAGTAGTCCACTGTATGGACGTTACCTCATGTTTTCCATTGACAAAGCTAATGCTTGGAGGCAGGTTAATGGGAGAAACCTCCGGAGGGCTGATGTCTCCGCTGCCCTGGATGGCTTCACTAGTCATCTGTGAGAAATCAGTGATCTGGGGGAACAGGGGTTGGGAGCCGCTGATCCCAGGCTTGTTCAGGATGTCCAGGATTTGGTCAACTAGAAACAGGAAACGGACAAATAAGATGCAAAAGTCAACACAAATGCAAATGCAGAAAGAAATATAGATGAAAATTTTGTTGATTGACAAAATGTTTTTGTGTAATATAACATAAATGTCTGACTCGTAATACTAGGCTTGGGTTAAATTTTGTTACATGTTTTTCTACGCTCCCATTAAACACTTTTGCTTTTTATTAACTGAACATGAGGATCATGTTATCAATGCATCCAAACAGGCTGCTATCATTAATGTTTATTGTTAGGTGCCGACCTCTAGTGGCCGTACTAGTTATTACAGGAGCGAAGGAGGAAGTGAAGTCATATAAGGAGCAACATCGTCTGTGCAAAAAGATAGTTTGGGTGGTGGATGGCTCCTTAAATACAGGATTAACACCCAGGAGACCCAGGTTTACATTCTGTGAAAGACTTCAAGTGTTGAACACAAACCAACTAGCCATGTAACTAGTTATTTTTCCCAAACTTAACCACATAGTTTTAGTGCCAAAAGTTGAAAATGAAACCTGGCAGAACTGCAACTGGCCATTTAATGGTGCAATAACGAGCTTCTGCACATATAGTAGGTGATGCATCTGTCCCAGTTATATGAGTCTGCTAAAAGCTGCTGATAAAATGTGCAAGGGGTTATCAAATGATAGTGTAATAAAATACATACATGCATTTTATTTACTAGAAGAAGAGGATTTAAATAAAGGCTAAAGCCATCTGGGCCTTCTTTTAACAGATGCATAAGGGTCAGCATGAAAAAAAGGATTGGATTTGGAGACTCAGACCTAAAAACAGCTCCTCTTTCTTACAGGAGCTCATTTATGATGTTTATTAAAACAAGCCGAGGTGCATATCTGGACGGTTAACAGTGAGCTTCTGACGAAGGTCAGTCGGTGCCAGCGGCTGCTCTCAAACAATGCACGCTTGTGTCCCTTTATTAAGACTTTATGGTACACATGGAAGCTATATCGTGGGAACTGAGGTTAGAAATGTGCAAAACGTGACGTAAACACAGACCTGAATTTGGTTATCTCGAGGACGAACAGGAGCACACGCTGTGACCAGATTATGAGCTCCTCTTTGAACTGAACACATCTGACTAGTTAACCCGCGTTAGCCTCAGCAAGTGAAAAAAGCCTCTGTGTGACTCGGAACTGGATACGAGTTTTCATTAAAACACTCAGTGCTTCAATTTTCCTAATTTCCTCAGGACGTGGAAACAGTGAGTTGGTGGGCCTCACACAGACGTATGATGGATCACCACTGCAACAGAATACGCCTTCAACATTTCAATAATAAACACAAGTCCTGGAAGATGGCACCGCGAGGCCGAGGGGGTAACAAACACACACAGTGCTGTAATGTGAGTGTGTGGCCTCTGCACCAACCCCCTCCTCTCATTTAGGCAAACCCAGGTATGAGGCCTCCCTCATGCTTTATTACCACTCTCTTTCTCTTATTACCTCCACCAAGGTGTGCATGTTTTCAGTTCAGTTTGTTTGTCTTTCTGTCTGCAGGATTACAGAAAAACTGCCCCGATTTCCATGGAACGGAATGGTGGAAGGGTGAAGCATGGGACAAGGAAGAACCCATTCAATTAACATTTTGGATTTGCATTTTGGATTAACATTGGCACACACAGTAGGGCATGGCCTTGGTGAGGGTCTGCATTCTTAACTGCTCTTGTTGAGAATGTTATTGGCATTATGAAGGGGATGCAATCATTTTAGTCTTTGTGCATAAAGATATGAAGAAAGGTGAGGAAAACTGCCACAATATTTGCCCTGATCATTCTGTAGTCTTGAGGTTTGGTAGAGACATACTTTGGGCAAATATCTAACTGTACATCTTTGAAATTTCACGTTTCGAAAGTTTTCACAGGATTCAATTGGTGTTTTTTGCTGTTATCATTCCATTAATATGGGCGAGAAGGGGCCTAGGTCTAGTAGGTCCAGCAGGTCGTTATCAGTCCATGCTAGAACAGTCTCGTCAAAAACCAAAAGCAAAGGTTGAAGCAAGCAAACAAAGTATAAAGCACAAAAAGTTGCTCATAGTAGGAGGGGAGGTGGATGTCAAACAAACCTAGGACTTTCACCCAGGAGACCGGGATTCGTGTCAGGTTGGAAACAAAAGTGAAATCAATCAGTGAAGTCAACGATGTTATCTGAAGTTACGTCACTAAACTCCGGTGCATCACGTTTACATTACCAATGCAACTATGTCCAGTATTGACGTCTAGTTGTAAGAACTTCACTCCCGACATCTGCATGCATTTATTTAAGTTTCTTAAGTATCTTTCTAATCCATCAAAAGATTAGGAACAAAAGAAACATGATCCAGACGTCCCTACAGAGCTTCTGACTGAGGTCTTTCCAATAAGACTTGTTAGTTACAGCCACAGTAACCAGACGCTCCCCTGAGCCCTCGGACCCCTGGGCATGAAGTCTGTTCACTGATCCATTCGTGTTAGTAATAAAACTAACACAGGCAAATGTTGGGTAACAAAGAGCTCTGAAATAGTTGGGGAAGTTACAGCAATTTAAGCAGCTCCCAACGGAAAAACAATTAAGCTCAAATATTTGTGGTTGTTATCGGCTCTTTGGTCAGATATTTAGACCTGAGAGTTGGACACAGAGGATGTTAATCACTTCATTAGTGTGTCTCTGTGAGAAAAAGAAAGAAATGTCAAGTGAAAAAGTAATTTGCTTTGATGTATTTGACTATTCATGAGGCTGGTTTTCCCACCGGAGACACTGTGATGTGTTTACAATACGTTAAACTATAAAACTGGCCGAGCAGAGATGACTGACTTCATAACTTTCCACATCTGGCTCTGAATACTGTGTGTGTGTGTGTGTGTGTGTGTGTGTGTGTGTGTGTGTGTGTGTGTGTGAATCTCTAAGCATGCAGACACAAAAGGTAACAAACACTTAGTTGTTTCCTGCGTAGACAACAAACAAAACTAAATCAGATGCAGCAGATTCAAAGTCTCAGACATGACAAACTAAAGGTCACACTCAGAGATAAATGTTCTCGACACAGTTTCATATGGGAGTGTTCGGCCCCAAAGCACAAAAGACTTGCGAAAGGTGCAGAGGGGAAATACATTACAGTAAATATGAGTGGAGATATGGAAATATGGATAGAAGTTGCAGTTGAGTCGAGGTCAGAGATGTCAGACAGAAGACTGGTGTGAAATACTCTGTTCGTCTGACAGTAATCGCACTCTGGAGCTCTGTCAGTTAATCCCACAGCATCCATACTGACGTTTAATCTGCCAGAAGAGTTTCCCTACTCACATCATGCTCATTCTGACCATAACCTTATGGAAATCTGAATTCTCATCTCTGCAGAATGGAAACGGTATTCCAAACACCATTTGTAATCAATCAAATCAATCAAATCAAACGATGGCTTTAACTTGAATATTTAAATATTTGATTAGTAACGATCTGTCCGAATTTAAAATACATTCTGACTTTGTGATGTGCTGTTGTCCTATCGGTAAATAAAGCTATTATTGTTCACTTTGTAAAGGCAAAATTGCAAAAACGTTTTAGTGTTTGACATTCAGAAATGTTAAGGCTTAATCCCCTTTACAGGCTCCACAAGAACAGAGAAGTTAGTTCTTGTTCCTGAGGTGGCAAGAACAAGAAAAAGTTATTTCTGGAATTTTTTTTTGCCAGGACATTTCATACTTCATGGGAAACTCCACTGCAGAACTCCTGGGAAGTCGTCACAGGGCCCAGCACACAACCAATCACACAAGAACAAAGATCTGCCCAAATGACGTGTCAAGGACAGAGAAATGTGTTCTTGCATCCCTGGGAGAGAGAACAAATTTCTCTGTTGTTGCGGAGTATGTATTAGCCTTGACACCAGACTGGAGTTGACGAGAACGCCAACTGTCACTGTTGTCACTCTTTATCCGAAAACAAACATATGTGCGTTACAAATCACATACTTTTTCATACGTACTGCCGCTGCCCTTCAAAGTAAGCATTGTTGCATGCAGTATGCATACAACTAGGACAAAAAAAACTTTGCAGTAACATTGCACCTCTACCCAGTTGCTCATATATGCTGTGAATAGCCAGAAAAGCCAAAAAAGCATGCTGGCTTACAGACTGCAAATGCAATCTGATGCAGTTGGACATCCTGGTATTTTTTGCCATGCTGCTTTTTTATCGGAATGGCATTTGAGAGGCTGAAAAAAGGAGTTTTCTGCCATTTTTGCATGGAAAATTACTTTAATTGATTATCATAAGAGTTGGTGATTACTTTTCTGTCAATTGACTAATCGGTGCAGCTTGAGATGCCAACTGTTACGTGTTCCAGAGCAAACGTGGATGCCAGCCAGCAGCTTGTTTATACGCAGCAACATTTGTGCCAAAAAAGCCAAAAAAGGTTAAAAGGAATGACTGAATGAGTCTGGTGAGAGCCTGGTTGGGGAGACGTGTTGGACTGGAGGAGCTACAGAGGGAACTTTTTAAAATGAAGCTAACTTCAGTTGAAGCTGTTTTTAGTCTCCCTTGGAAACTGGTGACATCATCGGTTTGTGGCGCCAGTCATACCAAACATGTTTTCAAAATCTTTGTGAGAATGTCTGTATCGTTACGTATGACACACTATATGATCAGATCCGTTAATACCAACTGACGCCAATTGGAACCAGACCAGGTCCAGTTGACCTTTATCTTTACTAACAGATTTCTGAATGCATAGTCTGTTGGCAATGGATTTTTGTACCGGACGTTTTATGATTTCCATTTGTAGTCCAGCTAATATTGAACAATGATGCAGGCTTTGGTTTGCAAGTAAACAATCTATGTGAAGTATGTAAAAGTGGCAGAGTGAATTGGTTGAAATTCAATCTCTGAACCCATAAGCTATGTTCTGATGAGAACAGAGAGCTTTTTTTTTGCCATTTTTTAAACTTTATATGCATTTATATGTCGGTATCTTTTAAGAGATTAGCTGAAAAGTCATCTGAACCCCTTCAAATGTTGCTTATCAGTCTTAACAATAGCTGGTGCACGGAAAAGGAAGTCTTGGTCCAGATATCTGACAGCTACACCAGACCCCCTGCACAAACAGCTGATGGGTCCTAAGATCGATCAGAAACGACATGGTCCGGCTTGGTCCCATCAGTCGTCACAAACCAATATCATATTCATCATTAACTCACCTGTCTGATTGTTGTCGTGCACATTGACGATGATGAGATGGAAAGGTGGTTTGGCTGAAGACTGTCCGTCTTCAGGAATGGCCAGCGATGTGTCGAAGTCGAGCGTTGATAAAGGTCCAGCAGTCGCATCCTCTTTGAAAACAATTGCTGGTTGCTGCCCGTCTCCAGTCACGGTCACGGCTGGTAGGCCTGGTCCTGGGGTGTGGATTCCGTGAACAGCTGGAGTGGACTCCAGAAGCTGAGATGGTCTCGATGTTGGTTCCATCCCCGCTGGAGTTGGCGTCACCATTACTCCCACCCCTGCCCCGCTGGAGGCGTCATCGCTGCTGCCTCCCTCGCCACTGCCGCTGCTCTCACTTCGCCCCGACCCCGCCTGGCCTCCGTCCGTCCCCTCATGGGGTGTGTCCAGGTGGGCGGGCTGTGAGCGGGTGGTGGGTAAAGGAGGGAGCTGCATGGGGTGCAGAATGTTGCCTCTAATGGGTATCGACTCTAATCTGTTTGGGTCAAAATCTTGACCATCATAGTCGTCTAACACAACGGTTGGGGTCACGGTGGTGTGAGGGGAGGTGTGCAGGTCTGGTGAAGCTGTGTGTGCTCCGGTTTGGAGTTCGGCTCTTTCAGGGAGTAAGGCTGGTGTCAGCGGTGGACTGGTAGTCGTCGGCTCTGGTTTAGCTGGAGGAGAGGGAGACAGAGAAGAAGAGAGGCGTCAGTCTGTGGAGAGTTCAGCTGCCAAACAAATCATTGCAACAATCATCAGTTCATTGCAAAACAGACCAAATTCAGTCATCCGTTTCGTGGTGTTGAGGCTCATAAACGAAAGGCTGTTGACTGAATAAAAGAAGTGGAATTAGCTCCAAGAATCATCAATCACCATCACATATTGTAGTATGTGGACTCAAGTTCAGCCATCGCCAACTTGTTTTTTGGAGCCAGAAGTGGCCATATTATTTGGATGAGAAAGTTATCAGATAGGACTAAATTGCAAGTTATTACAGCATGAAGTCCTTAAAGCCTCTTTTAGTACAAACAGAACAAAGAAAGTTTAGATGACCAAAATGTTACAGTCAACCTTGATGAAGTGAAAACACCTTAGGAAAGAGTCAAAGTTCAAAGATGGAAATCTACAAACTGGACAACACTACTTTCTGCTCTGTTTGACTCTAAATGGACCATAATTTATTAAATGAACATCATGCTGTATTAAAGAAGACTTGAAACTAACGATTAAGACCATAAACTCATTGGGAAGATGTTTACTGAAGTCTGAAATCAAGTCAGAAGTAGGCTCATTTCCTCAAAGACTTCTAAACAATCTGACCTCTTTTTGTAACCATTGGAGTCACCCCCCGCTGGACTATGGGAAGAATGCAGGTTACCAGGAAGCCATTATTATTATTATTATTATTGATAAATATATCTTATTATTGATAATTATATTATCAAAGAGATGGTTTCGTCTCAACAGGAATGGCAGCTAAGGCCCATAGGTAATTCAGTATTGAAGTAAAAAACCTTTTGTCTCAGCATATAAACTGAGAGAAATGTAAAATGATATCCGTACCATAAACTATGGTGTCATTTTTTAGATATAAATTTAGGATATCATCAACAGAAAGAAATTTAGTTGCAATTGTTTTGACTTTACTGGACATCACCTTTTCTTTTTTGGAGTTTTTTCATCCTTTACACCTGCCAAACATCAATTTCCCCAATGTATAAATTGCTGTTTCTTTACATTCTGAAAGATTTTTTTTTTTATTGTTACAAGCTTCATAAAGGTTTGTGTGATTGAAATGTTGGAGTTCTGACATCTAGGTGGCAGTGAATCCCCCAACAAAGAGCTCAAATGGTTTTTTGCCAAAAATGACATCATGTAACTTTGATATATTGTGTAAAAATTCTATATTTTTTTTACATCTTTTTTTTTTGGCCATTGTGTTATTTTTATTATGTTCTGCCAAACAACACTTTCCCCAATGCATAAGTTGCTGTTTCTTTCCATTTGGTCAGTTTTTATTGTTACAAGCTTCATAAAGCTTGACTGAAATGTTGGAGTTATGATGACTCTTCTAACGAAAAATGGTTTTTGCCAAAAACGACATCATATAACTTTGCTATAATGTGTTAAAAATACAAATAGCTGCCTAAAGAGGAAGAAAATCAGCTTAAAAAACTGAGGTATGCTCTGGAAAGTGCTCCACATGGGTGTGAAAGTTTACATAATTTGTATAAATAAAACGTGCAAAACTCTGGGCCTGGTCCTGTCCAGCCAACATCAGTTATATCCAAGAGAAAATGTTTACAGAATGAATCAGCATCACGGTGACTCATTAGAAAAAGAAAAGTGCACTATCTGGAAATGTGCTAATCATGCAGCTTTAAAAGGAAATGTAGCAGCTTTGACTTCTGAAACATGAAGTCAGCTGTCAGAAATAAAACTGGCTGGTGTCAGAAGGAAAACAGTCACTTATGGGGCCAGAACATACTTTATTATTATTACTGAAACCATGTCTGAGCTGCTTTTTATGCGAGTCTACAGTAGTTCTCACACTGACTCCATCTTCCTGCTCTACACACAAAGTGATTACAGTGCACCATAAGGACCTCTTCTGCAAAGATTCATATCTCATTATGATGGAACACGTTCCATATGAGAAGAGATGGGAAATGACTCCTAAACACACACACAATGCTCTCCTTTGTGCAGGACTAAGTGCTTACTTCATGTAGTTGGTGTCTTGGGAGAAAGCAGCCGGCTTTGAACGTCACTGACATAATGCTTCAATAAACGCTACGTCACCGACTCCCCTCCGTCCCAACGCGCCGCCTGTCAGGGACACGGTGGACGGGTGGACCGGTGATGTTGGGTGGGGTTCCCTGTTCCTCTGAGTCCTTATTAAATATTATATTTAAGGTACTTTACTTACGTCTTTGCATTTTAATGACACTGCTTCTCCGCTACACCTCGGGCACAGATTGTACATTTTACTCGTGGTCAGTGTTTTAACCATTAAGAAAAGAAAAGAAAAGCATTTGATGGGACAGAAAAAAAATACTTTTTGGTAAAGATTATGCCAAGTGTTGCAAACCTATTTGTATTGTGACCCCTGAAAAGCAGTAGATATGTTCCTTTAACCAAATTTCCAGATGATCAGCAGAAGAAAAAAAAACAGTTCAATGCTCCTTTCCATTCACTATAATGCAAAAATAAAACAGGAGTTGCATCAAGATAAACCAACAGGATCTCCAACCAAAAGGACAGAACAAGTCATCTGGCCGCACCAAACACCCAAAACCACTATACATAACAAGGTTCACTGCTGCAAAAAAAAAGCTGCAGTTTGGTTGAATTTGTGCTCCATCAGCACTTTTCTAAGGTTAGGTACAAACAGTTCCTGGTTCGGCTCTAAAAGACAGAACAAAGAGGAAATAAATGATGTAAATGGTGGAAGTGAAGTAGTTAGGAGGACGACGTGACTACTGGAAGTGTAGTTCAGTACAAAATGTGATGCAGGAAGTTAAGAGATGTTTGAATCACATGCTGCACTTTGGTTTCACATGGACATCAACAGTAGAGGAGGGAGACAGTTAAGGGCTTTTTATGGTCTTTTATTCATTTTCTTGGTCATTTTGTGTCACTTTTTGACCATTTTACATAATTTTTGAAGGTAATTTTACACCTTTTGGGGCAATTTTGTCACATTTTTTGGTCATTTTAGTTTTTTTTTGTCATTTTGTAGCCATTCTACTTATTTTTTTGGTCGTATTGTGATTTTCTCAGTAATTTCTAGCCTTTTTTAAAGTAATTTTATGACTTTTTTGGTAATTTTGTGTCCTTATTGGTCATATTGTGTCATTTTTGACCCGTTTACATCTTTTTTTTGGTGATGTGGGGGTTCGTTTTGTAATATTGTGTCTTTTTAGGTGATTTTGTGTCTCTTGTGGTCATTTTATGTCATTTACATCTTTTTTTTTACGTCTCCTGGTGAAAGCCCTGGGTTTGTTTGACTCATCCACCTACCACCCTACTGAAACTTTGGTCTTTCACAATATCGGCGGGGGAGGTTGAGTGTCAAACGTAAACATAGGTTGTATTAACCTGCTTGTACAAACAACCCATGGGGTGGTTTTTGAGAGGAGACCAGTCTGGATAAACAGCCAGTTGAAGTAATTCTTCAATTGGTGCCATTAACCCACAGCAGAAGAAGAATAAGTGACTAAAAGATCTGCAGTCAAAGGTCAAATGAAGGTAAACCAGACGGTCTCTTTCACACAGGCCTCGGTGTGTGACACCAACATACAGGGCATCCTTTCACTGTGTATGATAACAGTAAATGACAATATGAACATGAATTATAACAGAGAAGAGCATAAAGGTCCTGTCAGAGTGATTGTTTCTGGCCGTCTGATTGAATTTAAATAATTTTATATGGACCTAATTAGGCAGGACCCCTCAGACTTATGATCAATGTCTTGGTGTTTAAACAAGAAAAATGGTTTTAAGATGCTTTCCCGTGGTTTCCTCCCTCCTCTCTCTGCATTGTACTCCACCTTTCTGCACAGCTCCAGGCCGACCCTCCTCTCCTCTAAAAGTCTAAATCTGTGACAGTTTTGACTCATGAAGTCACAAAGAAAGCTGCAGCTCGGCCACAGAAACGCTGAGGTGTGTTGCAGCACAAACAGAGAGAGAACAAACCCAAACAGCAGGAGGATAAACTCCCCCTGCCCTGTTTATGGAGGGCCACGTTGTTTTTACGAGGGGAAAACCCAACTCATGCACTCTAACACAGATACTGCAGAAAGGGGACAGGTCCCTAATGCTTCACAGCTGGAGCCTGCCAAACACACATAGACACACACAGACACACACACACACACACACACACACACACACACACACACACACACACACACAGACACACAGAGGGAGGAGAGCAGGTCGCCCAGCATCATTCAGGGCGTTTTTCACTGTTTCTACATTTTCCTCTCTGTGTCCTTTTGTTTCACTGCAACATATAAAATCTCTATAAATCTATAAGTCCTGCAGCTCTATGGAATCAGCACAATCATAACAACTCCAACATGTCTTTGTGCAGAACAACACAGTTAGAATGATAGGACAAAAAAGACATAAAATTACCGGAAAGAAAAAAACGACACAGAAATATGAAAAAAAGACCAAAACAGGTTTTTCCACATATTGTCCATATTAAAGTATTGTCATTTTTCCAGCCTCTCCTGTCCTCTCCTCTCTGCTCTGTGTAAACAGCCTCTCATGTCCTCTCCTCTCTGCTCTGTGTAAACAGCCTCTCCTGTCCTCTCCTCTCTGCTCTGTGTAAACAGACCGTTGGTCTCAGCAGAATCAATCATGTCTTCTCAGTGTCTCTGAGGAGCAGAATTTAATGTTTTTAACAGGATCTGGTTAGTGCAAACGCTTTATTTTAAATGACACATGGACAATAAAGAGATTCTGACACAAATATCAACATTTAATACAAGTTTTGGTCACTTTTTTTCAAACAGAAACTTTTGTAACTGATGATCTGTTCAAGGAAAGTCGGAAAGTTCAAACTCTGACGATAGCGGCTGTTTTTACAGTTTCCTTCTAAAATAAACGGTGTGTTTTGGCTATTTTAAAAGAACATTTTGTGTCAATTTTTGACCATTTTACATAATTTTTGGGTAATTTAACACCATTAAGGTTAATTTTGGGCATTTTTATGTCTTTTTTTTATCAGTTTACATCTCTTTTTTTGGCGATTTTGTGTCATTCTTTGGTAATTGTGTTTTTTTGGTCATTTTGAGGTCATAATATATCTTTTTTGGTCTTTTTTTTGGATGTGTCACAATAAAACAGACTTTTCCTGGTGCTCAGAGGGTTAAACTTGTTAGATTTGTGTTTGCAGGTACAAATAAAGCGATCATACTCTCCATCTATGATGTTTTACAGATGATATCATTGCAGGCAGTCACATGTTTGGCTGGACGTAAAGGTACTTTGTGTGTACTGTGCGGAGCGAGGTGGCAGCGCTGCAGCGAGGAGAGTTAACGTACAGCAAAGTGACAGTATGAGGACAGACCCCAGCCCCGCCAGACCTCTGCAGCTCGCCAAACATATGACATCATATCTGGGCAGGGCCGAGCATGCAGTCAGGGTCTCCTGCACGGTGTGAAACACCAGAACACACCACGGCCGATCCCCCGAGTCTGCAGGCCAGTAAACAGCTCAGTGTCTGCAGATACGAGTCCTGCACTAAAACTCTACAGCCAAGACGGTCTGGACTACTCTGAGAGCTCATCAGATGATTAATGAGCTTGAAAAAGTTGTTAAAATGAAACCATGTGAGACGTTCAGAGAGTAAATGTTTCTTTGGTAACAACTCAGAGAGATCTGAAACATGACAGGAGGCTGAACAGACACTAACAGGTGAATACGTGAAAGAATTGTGCAGCTTTTGCAACCATCAGACCTGCACAAATAAGACCAAAACAAGACAAAAACAAAACAAAAAACAAGACAAAAACAAACCCTAAAAGGCTCAGTTAAACTTGCTTTTAAACCACACATACATGTTTTATTTCTTTCGTCTTTTCGTCTATTTTGGTCAGTTTATTTCTTTTTTTGGTGATTTTGTGTCTATTTGGTCATTTTACTTAATATATTGGTTAGTTTATGCCTTTTTTTGGTGATTTTTGTCACTTTTTGGTAATTTTGTGTCATATTTCAGCCTTAACTGTACTGTAGAGCATTGTTGGCAAATATCACAATGAGCCAATATGCAAAAGTCCAGCCCCTTTCAATGCAAATAAGCCACTTGGGGTACTAAATCTCTGTCACATTTAAATTCCTGCAGGTTTGGAGGAACGCCTGCAGGACCTGCAGCTCCGAACATTCACGTTTTTCTTTTTCTCTCAACTGAAAAAGTTAATGGATTTATTTGCACCGTGATATCATTAATGCAATATCTTTCGGACTGATAGACGGGACACTTGGTGGTTCAAAGCAGTGGTGGAAGAAGTAATCAGATTACTTTACTGCAGTAAAAGTACTAATACCACACTGTGTAATTACTCCACTACAAGTAAAAGTTCTGCATTCAAAACTACTGAAGTAAAATTACAAATGTATCAGAAAATGTACTGAAAGTATCAAAAATAAAAGTACTCGTTATGCAGATTGTTTTATATATTATAAATATGATGCATTTATGACAAAATAAACTGATACATTTATGTAAGAAGCATTTTAATTTTGGCACATTTTAACCACTAAATTTACTTTTATGTGGATTCATTTATAAACATGTGTAATCAGTTTAAGCGTATCACGTTTTTATGTTGAATCTCGACATGAAAAGTAAGTAAAGCTGTAAATGTAGTGGAGTTAAAAGTATGATATTTGCCTTTAAATATTACATAAAATTCATTTTATGTAATTTTTTGGTCAGTTTACACCTTTTAGTGGTGATTTTGTGTCTTTTTTTTTGTCATTTTGTGTATTTTTTTGTCATTTTTGCGTGATTTTGTGTCATAAAAGTAAAAAGTAACTAAAGCTGTAAATGTAGTTGAGTAAAAACATTGATATTTGGGTAACGCTTTATATTAAGGTCCTTGTAATAACCATTAATTAACAAGTAATAAGGCATTGCTCTCGCTTTAGATCCCTTTAGCTGCAAAAAGCATAGTTAACTGTTAACAAGTGCATGGTTAACTTATAATAAATGAGCAATAAAGTATATTTTAATATCAATAAGCAAACAAAAGATTAATAAAGGCATGGCAAAGACATAATGGGTGGGTTATGGGTGTTTGTAATGCTATTATGAAGAATTATAAGATACTCATTAATGTTCTTATTATAAATCTCTTATAGCCTGCTATTAGCTGTATTATAATGCCATTATTAACACTTATATAGGCTTATAAACACACAGTAATGTTAATAAGCATCTTGTAAGGACTTACAAGGGCCTTATTACTTGTTAATTAATGGTTATTACAAGGACCTTAATATAAAGCGTTACCGATATTTGCCTCAAAATTGTACTTGAGTACAGCATTTGAGAAAATCTACTTTGTGCTTAGAATTTGAAATATTTTGCATGAACGTTTTCCTTCTTGGCTGAAGTATTAAAGTCTGTGTGTGGATGAAACCAGCAGATCCAGACTCTGTGAATGTTTGCGTCTCACCCTTGAAGCAGTACAGTCCGTGTCGGTCCTCTGGGTCGGGGTACCCGGTCTGGTTCTCGTACTTGTAGAGGGTTCGGACCCCCAGCAGGCCTCCTCCACACTGGGGCCTGGGGACGGTGATGGGGTAGCGCACGCTGCCGTCAGACAGCCAGCCGTAGTCGCAGCGGTTAAGCCCCGCCCTCCACGCCGCAAACAGCTGACCAGGAGACGCCAGCACCGAGTCGTGTCTCTCACACTCGTCTCTGGCCTCCTGCAGCGTCAGCTTGTCCTTCACAGAGGACGGGAAGAAGACGTCTCCTGCAGGCAGGAGAGACGGACACAGTCAATAAGAGGTTAAATATGAAGTCTATTAAACTACAGGAACAGATTTAAGCATTTAAAGACACATTATTATGAGAATTTATGAGACTGGTGATGATCAAACTAACAATTATTTATTTTAAAGTACATTATATACAAATTATTGTACTTATTTATCTCATTTTTACATTTTTTTTCACTTGAATTGTATTTTAATGAATAAAAGTATGTTTCTAAAGTAATCTTGATCTCAATATTGACCAAAATAAACAGGATTATATTTTTTGCCATAACTGAGCATGCTTTTGTCCAAAGGGATTAACGAATTCTATATTAAAAAATATATTTTTTATGTTGCTTCCATTGTTTTTTCATAATCTGCACACATATTTTTTGTCATTTTGAGGCTTTTATCCAAAGGGATTAACACATTGTGCAGATGTTTTATGTTGTTTCCATTGTTTTTTATAATCTGGAGAGAAATTAAAATGTAAAAATAGAGAAATATATTTTAAAAATGTGCAGGAACGCTCCAGGAAGACCTTTAAACTGTTGCTCAAGCATGTAACTGCCCTTTAACAAGTTATTTGTTTCTGTTTGCATACAGAATAAACTAATCAGATATTAATGTGTGATCTTTGCAGCTGCTGGAAGTTTTAGTTAACTATTCTTTGTTTCCCCTTTACTTCCAGTCTTTATGCTGAGTTTGCATGTTCTTTGTGTGTGCTCACCGTTGATTTTATCTACGTAGCAGTACACGTCATATTTCTCCGTGGGGTCTCTGATGCCGTACGTTCTGACTCCGGGTCGGTTCAGCAGGTTTCCTTCACAGCCGGGCCGCGGCTCTGTGATCGGGTACCTGATTGAACAAAACAATGAAAAGGCAACACACAGACGTTAACTGTAAGTAAAAGTCATTTCTGTTGATATTTCAGCCCTAATGGGAATATTTAAACCTGCTTGCAAGAAAAAAATGTACTAATGATAAAACCCTGATTCCATAAAAAGTTGTAACGTTGTGCAAATAAAAACAGATTGCACGTGTTTATTCGAGCATAAAATATCTTGTTTTTGCACAGTTTTCAACTAAATACAGGTTGAAAATCATTTTGCATTATGAAAGTTTCTTTCTATGAAAAAATGGCGATTTTTCAAATAAAACAGACTTTTCAAATGATGTGCTGTTCTACTGTGAGCTGGACATGCAATAAATGCACTTACACCATGCACTTTGGACCATTTAAATCCAGCCAATTAAGTTTAGTTTCATATAGAACAAAAGAAAAAAAACAACAAAAAAAACAGCATATCTTATCGTGAGAGGCAAGAACATGACAATGAACGGTAGTGAAAGTACATATTCAAGTAAAATTACATTTTTTGATCCTTAGAATGTTTTTCACAGCCTCCCGACCTAGTTTTTTTAAATTTTTTATAGAAATGTGTCATGAAACAATAGAGAATGAGACACTGGCTGCTGCAGAATCAAGAAAATGAAACCTTAATTTTAGAAAATACTTGAAATAAGTTGATATGCATTAAAACAGGTTAAAATTTCTTAATTTCAATTAGTAAAAATCTCCAAACTCTCCTCTGTTCACTCACCTGACGCTCTGGTCGGCGAGCCAGCCGGCGTCACATCTGTCGAGGCCGTCTTCAAAAGCCACCTGCAGCTGTTCGGGCGTGGCGACGGAGGCGCCGGCGTTAATGCACGCCTCCACCGCGCCGGGGAAGTCCAGAGTGTAACGACTGGTGCTCGATCTGTAGTGGAACACCACACCTGCACACAAACACACACCAGATTATTTTACTTTACACTAAATCCTTAACCCTTTATCAGGCAAAGAACTATATTTGGTAACTTCAGGTAATATTTCGAGAAAAAAGTTGCAAATTTACTAGATTAAATGACAACTCTAGAAGAAAAAAAGTTGCAGATTTAAGAGATTTAAAGTGGCAAATCTGTATGAAAAAAGTCGCAGATTTACGAGAAAAAAGCAACTTTTTTCTCCCAGATTCACCACTTTAAATCTCTTTAGGCCATTTTAGTCTCGTAAACTTTTTTCTCAAAATATTATTTTCGTATGTTTTTTTTTTACACATTCTGGCTGTATGTAATATCCTCCAATATTCTCTAGGGTTGAAATTTGGAATTTGCAAGTATTTCAATGAGTGCCCTATTAAGGGTTAATGTTTCTCACCAACACACTCTCACTCTGCTGGTAACTATCCTGCAGGTTAATGTCGGGAACACCAGGCTCAATTATCTGAGGAATCAGGTTTTAACCCTGAGAGCAGGTTGACACATTTTAGGCACTTTTCATCCTTCACGTGTTAATAGTTTTGGCTGTGGTCAAGAATTTGGCATGAATTTTGGCCAGATTGTTTCTTTTTATTTGCTCTAGTTATTTCCAGCTCAGCTCCTGCAGTGAGGAAAAAAACACTGTGTACAAACAATAGTTACTCTTCAGGTTGAGACATTGAAACACATTTAAAACAGTATTTCTGATCTCACTTTTACACCTTTTTGGGTGATTTTTGTCACTTTTTGGTAATTTTGTGTTTTTTTTTTGTCATTTTGTTTCTTTTTTGGTCATTTTACATCTATTTTTGGTGATTTTGTGTCATAAACGTGATATATTTGCCTCTAAATACCTCAAAATTGTACTTGTACAGTATTTTAAAAAAATCTATTTAGTACTTAGAACTGGGAATATCTTGCATTCATTTTGTGTCACACACCACAGCTTCACTATAATTTTGCACACAACAAATAAAGGACTTGTTATAAAGACACTTACTTTCAAAATTAACTGATTCAAAGTCAGACCATAAAACGTATTTTTTTTAAACACAGTTTTGTTCATGAATCATGTCGTGGTCAAATGGAAATCCTACAATGTACATATGAGAAGAGCCATAAAGTTAGAAAACCGACTCATGAATGTCATTACACTTTGATTTTTATAATAAGTTGGTTGACATTAGCCACTAAAAGCTTCTGGTCATAACAAGCCTCGACTGTAGCAGAAGCTTATATATTCTCATGTTTTATTTTTCTTAGCAGTGTTATTTTAAATTCAGCTCTCCTGGGAGCTGTGTTTAGATGTTTCTTGATAAAAAAGTAATTTGCAGGTTTTTAGAAAAGGAGCTCAAAAGTTCACATTGTCAGCGGAGAGAAAGAGAGAGAACAGGATTTCTTTAACTGTAGTAAACAGGAGAGGAAAAATGAGTTCCTTCTATTTGCAACTTTGTCGTTAAAAAAGACAAACTGTTAATGTTCATGGTGCCAGTGTTGTTCATTCTCACTAGATTTGGTCACTTTTTGGCAACTTTTTAAGGCACATGCTGATAAATCTGCCAACTTTGTGAAAAGATGATATTTCCCTTTTTCAACTCACAACAAATTATCTTCCAGCTCTGCAGTTATACAGAGATTTATAGTGAGTTTTTTAGCTTTCGTCCGCTGCAAATTTACTGTTCATTACTCTCATCGAGTCATTTTTCTGTGAAAAAACAGAAAAAAAATTCCTCTTTTCTCGACCTTTTAGCAGCAAACAGCAGACAGACACAGTTAGACACAACTCGACTCGGACACAGTGGAGCATTTAGCAGCTAAAGACACAGATTTGTCCCTCTGGAGTTGGTGGTGGAGAACAAAAATGGAGCTAAAAGAGGAAATGTTGGACAGACACTCATCAGGTGACACAACTGTTTCTGTTTTTTTCAGCACATTATGATAAATCTACCAACTTTGTGGAATTTTTGGTGTCTTTTTTGGTCATTTTGTCTTTTTTTGGTCATGCAACGTCTTTTTTGGGTCATTGTACATCTTTTTGGTCATTTTACGTCTTTTTGGTCATTTTTACGTCTACTTTGGTCATTTTACATCTATTTTGGTCATTTTGTGTCTTTTTTGGTCAATTTACATCTTTTTTTGGTTATTTTACATCTTTTTGTTCACTTTGTGTCTTTTTTGGTCAATTTACGCCTTTTTTTGGTCTTTTTGTCTTTTCTGGTCATTTTACATCTTTTTTTGGTCATTTTGTGTCTTTATTTGGTCATTTTGTGTCTGTTTTGGTCATTTTGTGTCTTTTTTGGTCATTTTACGTCTTATTTGGACAGATTTCCTTTTTCAACAAGCACAAATAGAGCTGCTTATCTGCAACATTTGGAGGGACTCAAAGTGGAAGTGAGCATCTTTCTGGAGGCAGGAGATGAAGTGAAAGAAACAGAGTCCCCGTCTACATGATGAGACAGAGATCGTCTCCAGTACAGAAACCGGAGAAGTGGAGCGATTGGCGACAGTATGGAGGAACAGGATCCGCTCAGCTATTGGAGCTGTCATCCTCAGACTCTATGTGGTCATTAGAGTCTTTATTCTGGAGGTTATTATTACCCTGGCAGCGCTGCAGGAGGACTGAGCTGCTAAATGGAGAGTTGTGTGTCGTCTTTGTGTCGAGCTGCTGCACAAAGAGTCAAACTGTTCACTGTTAATGTGGAATCTGTGTTAATGTGTGGGAGCCACCCCAAAAATATCTGATATTTACTGAATGTTAGAGAAGAATTTATCTCATTTTAGCTGAATCACAATATGGACTCATGCAATGTTTATTAATGGTAAAATATGTCAAAATCTCATATAGAAAATGAAGAAAAAGAATCTTTGTTTGATCATTTCAATATATTTTCGAACGAAGATAGGAAAAAAAGTATGACCAAATTGACCAAATAATCAGGATTATGTTGTTTCCATTGTTTTTTATAATCTGGAATCAATTTTGTGTCTTTTTTTGTCATATTCTGTAATTTTTTGTGGTAATTTTGTGTCTTTTTTGTGGTAATTTTGTGTCTTTTTGGTCATTTTGCATCTTTTTTTTGTGTATGTTTTTTTAGCTGCTCAAACTGTCAAACTGTTCAGTGTTAATGTGGAATCTATGTTAATGTGTGGGAGCCAAACCCACAAATATCTGATATTTACTGAAGATTTTATCTAATTTTAGTGTAATCAGAATATGGATGTATGCAATGTTTATTAAAGGTAAAATATGGCAAAATCTCATTTAGAAAATTAGGAAAAATAATCTCTGTTTGATCATATCAATGTATTTTTCAATGAAGATTGGAAAAAAAATGCAAAAATAATAATTCCTTTCATTCTTGTGAATCATATTTCAATTGTAACATCAGTCAAAAATAATCGCGGTTAGACATTTTCTCCAAATCGTGCAGCCCTGCTACAATTTAATATTCATTTTTATGCGAACAAATCTTTATTCAGCAACAGTGTTACGCCTCTTTCTGCAGACTGGTCCGCTGTGCACCAGTTTTTAAAAAGCACAATCATTTATCTGCAACTATTTTGAAAAAACCCCAGCATGTCTTCTTGTGAGAGGCAAAAAGAAGTGAATGATCAAGAAAAAATTTAAACTTTCTGAACTTTTTGTAACGGAAGGTTTTAAAACTAATGATCCATTAAAGGACTGTCGAAAAGTTCAAATTTTTTGTTATGTTTTTACAGTTCCGTTCTACAATAAACGGTGGATTTTTGGTGATTCTTCAAAAAGAAGAAGGGTTGTGCCTATACTCATAAAACCTGGAGTTACAGTAAGTAACTAACGTTCTATTTTGTATAGGCTTCGCCCTCTAAGAGCTATTGCTATTGGGTTATGGGCTAAGTAGAAAATGGTGAATGGCTCACTGGGTCCGTCCAGTACCACAAGTGCAAGCACAAACACAAACTCACTTCATTGGTGGATAAAGAATCCCTAAACCCAGCCACCATGGCACACGTGAAAACGCATCACATGAGGTGATGGTACTACAACACCACATTTCATTCCTTTCTACCTGCACGATTTTCCATGACTCACTCTGTTTTAGATGTTTTATCAGAGTGATTGTTCATGAGTTTGAGCAAAAAAAACGTACATTACGCACTATAACTGTCGCTCAAGGAGCAGAGGAGGGTAGAAAAGACAGCGCTCCCCTCCAGCCTGTCGGTACACAGAGTGCTGTCTTTTCTACCCTCCTCTGCTCCTTGAGCGACAGTTGTGTGCATAACATTCGTCTAATTCGTGGCATCTGTGGTGTGTTCAGGTTCCTTGACAAAGACAAAACACTACTTTTCGACTTTTTTTTCCTCATAGATCTGCTACTGTTTTCTCCTAGATTTGCCACTTTAATCTCGAAAATTTACGAGTTTTTCCTCGAAATATTACCCCCTCCCATGGGTCCATATATTAATTTTTTTCATACTTGGCCCTAATATGCTGTCGTAGAATCGGCTACATACTCTTCATACAGATTGTTAATTTGTTGTCGGTGTGCGTTAGTTTTCCTCACCCGTGACTCCGAGGCTGACGGTGTCCTGCGTGTCCTCCATCCCGTGCATGACCTCGCATCGGTACAGTCCGGCGTCGCTGGCCCTGAGCCGCACGATGATCAGCGAGGCGTCTCCGACCGACAGCGGGTGGCTCGGCGCCGACACCCGGCCCATGTAGTCCTGCCCCACCTTCACCACGCCGGCCTGTGCCACCAGCACCACCTTCTCCACGCCTTCCTCCAGCTTCGTCCACTTGATCCTCAGCTCGCCATCGGGGCTCGGGGTGGTGTGGGGGGACGGCAGGAGCGGGGCGGGCGTTGGAGTGGCGGTGGTGGCCGAGGGGCCGAGCACGGCGCCGATGGAGAAGTGGCACGGCAGCACCACCCGACCCGCCAGCGAGCCGCTCGCTGGAGTCGCCTGCAGCTTCACTGAGTGCGCTGGAAGACAGGATCCTGCATGAGCACGGGTCATAACACCAACAATCAACTCACCTGATGGGTTTCATTTAATACTTACCAAAATATACACATTTACAGACATTTCAAAGAAAAAATCTTTATCAGGAAGAACAGATTTGTGACTTAGTTTCCAAATCCATCATCCAGTAGATGAAACATTGCAATATTTACAGGTATATGTCAAGGCTCTTCAGCTGCTGATTCAGTCAGAGCTGCAGTTTGTTTCTTTTGAAGCTCAAATACAATATTTTTTCTGGAGGAATCAAGGGTGCATCAATTTGTACTTGAATTTCTTGATTATCTTTTATCGACAGTGAAAAATAAATAAAAAAATTCCCTCAAATACAGGTTTTGTTATTAGTGACACTTCCTTAATAGAATAAAATGTATTCAATGAGCATGAATGTGTCAATATCATATCTAACTGAGTTTCAGCATCCTGACGAGGCCCCTAAATGCCTTGCACCATGAACTTTGGACCGTTTAGATCCAGCCAATTAAGTTTAATAAAGTCATAAATGACAAAAAAAAAAAAAAAAAGGTGAGCATGTCTTCTTGTGAGAGGTCATTGATCCAAGTACAATTTGGAGGGACTTGTACTTTACTTTATTATTTCCAAGCTTTGTTTTGGTTACTTTTTCAAACGGAAATGATCAAGTCCAAAAGGTTCAAGTTCTGACAATAATGCCTGTTTTTTAAATTTCGGTGTTCAACAAGCAATGGATTTTTTGCAGTAGTGAAATGAGACCAAGTAAATTTGTTCAAATAGAATTTTGAGAGACTTTTACTTTCCAAGCTTTGTTTTGGTTTCTTCTAGTGTTTACTGTCAGAAAGTTCAAATTTTGACATTTTCAAAGTTTCTTTCTATGACAAAACAATTTATTTTTGGAAATCTTTTTAAGAAAACATCAAATGCCGTTTTAAGAGCAAAAGGGAACTGGACACGCAATAAACCCACTTACACCATGCGCTTTGGACCATTAGAATCCCGCCAATGTTGAGGTCTTTGTACTTTAGTTTCTATTTTCTGCTCCTTAGAAATCAAGAATTCATCTGAAACCCAGAATCTTGTCTTCCTGGAATTAATATTCAGTTTCCACAAATTGATTTTGAATCCCAATGAAGTCATTCATGAAGCAGATATAATAAAACTGGCAGCAAACACAGCAGCAATCAGACCCTGGCTCCAAAACACACACACACTGCTGCAAAAATGCAGGAAGCTCCATGCGTGTGTGTGTGTGTGTGTGTGTGTGTGTGATTACTGGAAAGCCTGCGTTGTCATCATCACTTTCCACTTTGTCAGTGTTGGACCTCAGAGAGAGATGACGAGGAGGAAAAGAAAGAAAGAGAGAGAGACAGAAGGGAGATTTCTGGGTTGAAGCTTCTGTGATGTCACTTCCTGTTGGACTCACCTGGCTGAGGACGAGCAAAACACACACACACCAGGCAGAGCAGGTGTGTGAGGATGTGAGGAATCATCTCAACACGATCTAAAGAGTCAGGGATAAATCAGAAATAGATCAAATATTAACAAGAGCAAACGATAATGGAAAGTAAATCATTTTTCACCCTCAAGTTTGATGGTTAAATAGAGTTTATTAGTTGATATTTCCATGTTCTGCTTTATACTTCATTCTCACAACATTTAAAGTGAAATATTGTACATTTACTGCTCTGCATTTATCATAAAGCTGCAACATTTAATCCATTTATCAAGAAATATTCAGTAAACGATCAATATTTGTTTTTCCAAGCCTTTTAAATACATGATAATAAAGTGGACATATATATTATATTTATTATCTATAGTTTATTTAAGGCTGTCAAATATGTAGAGTTAAATAAATATTTCCTAATGATAGATATTTCTTGTTTTGGTAAAGAATGTCAAACATATGGAGGTAATTACATCATAAATGAACACAACTTTGAAAATGCTTAAAAAAGAAAAGAAAAGGTACCTTATTTATTAAATTAATAAAACTTTAATTTTTACTTTTAGTGATGTGAATTTATAATGCAGCAAAAGTGCAAATAAAATAGATAAAACATGATGAAAATGCAGTTCTGCTGCACATAATACTTTATCTTTTGATACTTTTATTACATTTTGCTGATATTTTGATTTCTGCACTTTTCAATAAAACAAAAATAAATAAATGGTTAAGTTTCCCTTTTAAAAATGCACATAATGTAATCTTCTCCTCCCTCACTGGAAAACTCAGAATCTATAAATAAATATGCAAATATTTTCTCTATGCCAGAAGTTTAGCAGCTGGACACAAGAGGTCTCCATCTGCAGCTGCACACTGAACCCTGATTGGCTGCAAACCAGCTGTGATGTCACAAACCCTGCAGCAGGTAAAGAGATCTACAGGTGAGCTCAGAGGAACGTTTTCTCTTTTTGTAGCAGATAACCTTCATCCTGCAGAGTGAAGCTCAAACATAATTTAATAAGAAATCAGTAATAACTCTGTCAGGGGAAGTTCTGCTGCATAAAGTTACTATAAAGAGTTTTTATCTGCTTATCAAACTGTCTGGATTTAGTGCTGACGCCTCGTTATGACCTACAGAAGCAGACGAGACAATTATTCTAGATTTACAGACAAGAAGAGTCTTTATGTTGATATTATATCTATATATTCATGTTTTATGTTAGCCAGTTATAATAAAGATCAGATATTTCTTTATTAGTCCCACAATGAGGACATTTGTGTCAGTGTCAGAGCAGCAAAAATAGAAAGAAAGCATCAATAAAATAACAATAAATAGTAAACAATCAATATTAACAAGAAATGCAAAAGTATTAACAATTTCAACAGGAAGAAATCTAAAAATTAGGAACAATATATAAATATTGAAGGAAGCAGGAGGAGATTTTTTTTTCTTAACATCATTTTAATTTTTGACATTATAGTTTGTGTTTCTGGCTGATTCTGGGGCAGGATGAGCAGAGAGAAATTAGTTATTTAAAGTTACATAACATAACTTCCAACTGCAGCGACATCACACAGAGCATCACGAACATGTCTGACCTCAATCTGCTGGCTTTTTAAAAAAGATTTTCTTTTTTCTTTCTTTTTTCATTTTTCAGCTCTACTTCACAGTGACAACGAGGGATTTGAAGCCAGGTCTGCCGTGGCACAGACTGAACCTTTTATTTTACTTTTTAACTTCTTTTTCTAACCCTAACCATCAACTTTATCCCTGAACTTTAACCAACTACTTTTGTTGCTTAATCTAACCAACATGCAGCTGTTTCAGAACATTGCAAAAGTGTTAAAAACAGAAAATGCTAAGCTTGAATATAAGAATTTGTGGATCAGCACTAATTATAAAAACACTATAAGAGGGTTAGAACAAATGACATATGTGGTCGTATGATTTAGATGGCTTTTTAGATTTTTTCTTTTATTGTTGCCACTTTTACTAAAAGAAAGAAAAGAGTTAAAAAGAAAGATATTTTTATTATTGTTTATTAATCCGATTGTTTTCACTATGAAATATAAACAAATATTTTATCTAAATGTGACAAAAGTGCCCTTTAATAGAGGTTTAAATGTCTATAAATATCCAATTTGTCCAAAATGTAAAAGACGAAATATATAGTATGAAATAAGACAAAAAAAAGCAACGAATTGTCACATTAGAGAAGCTGGAAGTCGAGAATGTTGCACACTTTTGGCAAAAAAAAAAAAAAAATTGTCAAAATAGTTGCTGAACAACTGTTGCAGCTCTATATCTGAGTGCCTCTTCCACCACCACTGTGCATAAATTAACTTATTGGAAGTTTCTTTCCACTTTTAAAGCTGCATCTTCATGGAAACTGTTCAAATCAGCGTCCAGGATTTTAATCTCATGAGTCACATGAGATATCCAACCAGTTGACGGTTTTTACATGCATAATTAAGGTTTATTTGTATGATTTAATATGCTAATGAAGCTGAAGTTTGTACAGCTGGAGCAGCAGCAGACCGGAGCAGCTGTGCTGATAAAAGCTTATCAGGTGATCAAGTGATTAAACTGTCAGTGGATGTAAAAGCACCTAATTGGTCCCAAGTGTCACTTTTATCAATGAGTGTGTTATCATGTGTGTTTATCACTGTGGGAACATTCCTGCCGAGCCGAAACATCTGCTGCTGCGACCGAAAAAACTCTAAAATCATCTGAAATGTTGCGTTTAAGTGACTAAAGAGTCAGATTCAGACACCATGCAGCATGTTCTGTGCAGGAATTCTGCAAGAAATGAATCCAAATGAATTATCTTACCTTGTAAATGCTGAAATATATATATGTAGGCTATAGAAAAGAGTCCAAGCTGCCAGTTGCTGGATTATTACTTCAAACTTTTCCAGAAAAGTCAGAAAGTCCCGGAGGTCCCGAACAAACAGCAGCAGCTCCTCAGACACGGACCCTCCAGCTCTCAGACCGGCTGCAAGTTCAAATCCACTTTACACCCGCTATTATCCAGAGAGGAGGAGAGGAGAGGAGGAGAGAGGAGGGGAGGAGAGGAGGAGAGAGGAGGGGAGGAGAGGAGGGGCGGCACGTCCGCACACCTCCCCGACTACACACCGCCCAGAGAGGGAGAGGATATATATGTATGTGTGACAAAAATACCAATAAATCTCAACCGTGTTCATATCTCTGACAAAAGAAACAAGAGTTCAGATTTATACATTAAGGAAAGAAGGAAACACAAAGTCTAAGCAATAAAAACCCAAAGACATGATAATTATAGTAAAATGTGTTGTAATAAGTGACTCTTTATATAATAATCATGTTTATTTTGTTGCAGAGTATACCAATGATGATCTTTTTTTGTACAAATTTGATCTTGCTACAAACATATACAAGCACACATTCACTCCTCTACTACACAATATCGCATCTGACACATTGATATATTGTTGTCTTTACTTACTATTTTTACTTAATGAATTATATATTTGTCATTGATTTGTCTCACACATATATTTGATGAAATGTATCTATTTTTGATTTATTGATTCTTATATCTGACTGTTATTGTGTCTTGTCCAGATATTTGGAAAAAGTCTTACTGAATTGAGAGAGAGAGAGAGAGAGAGAGAGAGAGAGAGAGAGAGAGAGAGAGAGAGAGAGAGGGAGGAGGAGAGAGAAGAGAGAAAGGAGAGGAGAGGAGAGGAAGTGAGAATTGGGAAAGCCTGAGTGAGAGAGAGAGAAATTACAAGGAATGAAAGAGAAATACAGAGAAAGCTTAAAGGGGCATTTCCCTGATTCATCATCACACATTTTGGCTGACCTCTAAGACACAGATTTTAAAAGATATTTATTAAAAACTGAGCAGCATAAAAAGAAATTCCACGTCTTTTTACTCCCTGTGTGAGTCAAGCTCACCAAAAATCACTGGATCCATCATTTCCCATGGTGCAACAGAACAGCATCTTTTTTTAACTTTAAAGTTTCAAGAATTTAACTGAATCAATCAAACTTTATTTGTGACTGACAAGCGCATGTTATTGAGACCATAAAAACCCTAAAAAAGACAAAAAAAATAGAGCAATGGACTAAATAAATAAAAAAAGGCTAAAAATGTAATAAAAATAAGTTAAATAAATTAAGAAAAGAAACAATTAAGAGCCATAAGAAGAGTTATTATTATAAACCAAGAGAAATAATAAAAACATAGGCAAAAACATGAACAGATGATGATAAAAATGCAATAAAACTAAATTAACTGGTTTTAAATAAGTCTCAAATTTAATATTGATGCCTCTAAATGACCCACAGAAGGAAATGAGACAATCAGTGAGAAGATCAGCTATTTCTAGATAATAATTTTGTGTGCTTGCTTGCAAAAGCACACTAATTGTTATTCCGTGGGCTTATGTCTCTTTATTATTTTAGGGTCTTCTGGGTATTTCTAAGGATAATTTAGGATCCTTGGGTGGTTCTTGAGATCATTAAGAATGTTTTAGCGTGGTTTAAGGTGGTTCTTATAATCCTTTCGTTATAGGGTTCTCTTATATATTAATATTAAGGATGTTCTAGGCTTCCTTTAGCTGGTTCTAATGTTACTTTATAATGCTCTACGGTTTCTTTAGGAGGTGCTAGTATTTAGGTGGTTCTTGTTCTTGTGAAGGATTTTTTTCAGTGGTAGAAGTTCAGTTTCAGATCTTTCCTTAGGGTTCCTCCAGGGTTCCTGAAAGACAAAAGGTCAAACTTCCCTCTTTCAACCAGGAGACCGGTTGTTCATGTCCCGTTGTTGGAAATATACATGTCAATATCCATTTTTAACAAACAGCATTTCCCACAAGCCCCCAGACCACTGCAAATTAAAATGTCTGTGGTTAGTTCAGACATGTCTGTAATAACAGCAGGACAGATGTTTTTGACAAAAAAAAAAGGCTGAAAAATGACTGAAGAGAGAATCGTTTCTAGCAGGAGCTAAAACTCCAGGACAGAGTGAAACACCGTGAATGTCTGCGAGGAGAACGCACGCCGTTGTTCCCATATTTAAACAATTATCACACCTTTTAACGACACGTTTCACCCTCAGATGTGGTCAGACGACACGCCGTACGGACTAGTTAGCTCCAGGTCGTCCTCCGCCTTCAGAACAGTTTGGAGCATCAGCCACGTATGTAAACATCTGCCGTCATTTCACACTTCACACTTGTATTACACACACAGAAGAGACCCTGTGGAGACCAGTAAATCTACAACGTTTAATCTACATGATACAACAACAACACGTTCACACTGTTTATTGGTACAAATATTAAATTGACATGTTTGTAAAAAATATAGATATTACAATTAATTTCCAGTTCATGAAGCACGATACAAAAGTTAAAAGTTCTTCCCAGTTACAATAAATTACATCATGATCCTGCAGAACGTCAGACAGGCGACAAGTCAAAGGAAGAAACTGGATAAAAAAGGCTACTGGTCGGCCCTGACACCGGAACACAGGAGGTTCTAGATCTTATAGGTGGTTCTAGAGATTGTTTAAGATGTTGTAGAGTTTTATTAGGTGGTTCTAGCAATCATTTGAGATTGTTAAGTGGTTCTAATGATCAGTTATGATGTTCTGGGCCTTCTTTCCGAGGTTCGAATAAACCTCTCAAGGTTCTTTCGGTGGTTGTAGAAATGCATTAGGTTGTTAAAGGTTCCTTTAGGTTCTTGTTATCCTATTTTCAGATGGTCTCGGTAGTCCTTTATCTGGTTCTCGTGATTATTTGGGGTGTTCTAGAGGCCCTTTGGGTGGATAAAGCATATTTAGAGTGTTCTTTAGGTGCCTCTACCAATCATTTAGGAAGTTTTATGGATCCTCTGGTTGTTTTTCTAATGATAATTAAGGCTCATTGGGTGGATCTAATGATCATTTAGGATGTTGTAGTTTCATTACGAGGTTCTAGCAATCATTTGAGATCGCTAGGTGGTTCTAATGATCAGTTATGGTGTTCTTGGCCTCCTTTCCGAGGTTCTAATGATCCTTTAGTATGTTATGGGGTTGTCTTTGGTAGTCCTAGTATTTATTGAGGGTCTTTGGGTGGTTTTAGAAGTCAATTAGGATATTAAAGGTTCCTTCAGGTTCTTGTCATAGTTTGGGATATCCTCAGACGGTCTCAGTAGTCCTTAAGGAGCTCATGGGGCTCCTTTAGGTGGTTCTTATATTATTGGGTGTGTTCTAGAGGTCCTTTGGGAGGTTGAAGTAGGGAGATTAAAGAATATTGAGAGGGTTCTTTTAGGTGGTTCTAGCAATCATTTAGAATGTTTTTGGGGTCTTCTGAGTATTTCTGAGGATCATTTAGGGTATATGGGTGGTTCTTCAGATCAATTAGAATGTTTTAGGGCTCATTTAGGTGGTTCTAGTGATCATTTAGGATGTCATAGAGTTTCAATAGGTGGTTCTAGCAGTCATTTGAGATCTTTAGGTGGGCCTTCTTTCAGGGGTTCTAATAATCCTTGAGTACGTTCTAGGGTTCTCCAAGTTAGGTCAAGAGTTAGATTCATTTATGTGGTTCTAGTTATCCTTAAAGTGGTTCTTGGGACATTAAGGATGTTTTAGGGCTCCTTTAGATGGTTCTGGAGTTGATTAAGGATGTTCTAGGCTTCCTTTAGGTGGTTGTAATGTTACTTCATAATGCTCTAAGGTTTCTTTAGGTGGTGCGAGTATTTATGTGGTTCCCTTTTCTTGTGAAGGTTTCCTTCTTAGTGGTAGAAGTGATCCTTCAGGGAACTCTGGGGTTCCTTTAGGTGGATCAAATAGTCTTTCAGGAGGTACTAAAGTTCCTTTAGGTGGTTCTAGTGTTCAGTTTGGATGTTCTGTGCTTTCTTTAGGTGGCTAGTATTCCTTTGTGATATTTAGGTTCAAGGTTTTTACTTAGGTGGTTCAAGTGGTCCATTTGGAAATTCTAGGGTTCCTTTCGGTTGTTTGAATAGTCTTTCAGAAGGTTCTGAAGTTCCTTTAGGTGGTTTGATTTATCATTTAGGATGTTCTGCACTTCTTTCAGGTGGCTCCAATGTTACTACATGCTGTTCTAGGATTCCTTTAGATGGTTCTAAGGTTTCTTTAGGTGCTCCTAGCATTCCTTCAGCAAAACAAGATGGTTCTAGCAATCCTTTAGGATGATCTAGGGCTTATTGGTTGCATCTGTTTATCCTCTAATTTACTACATTTTGGATCTCATGGATTATGTGGTTCACAAGATTTTATGGATCCTTACGTGATTGAACACAACCATCATCATCAAAAGACCAAATTATGCCTGTCACGATAACTACATTTTGTTGGACAACATATTGCCCCAGAAATAATTGCAATAAACAATACAAATGCATTTAAGGACCATTTAATGCCACTTCATGTATGTGGAGTAGTTGTCTGAGCCCTGCTCATGAAGCCGTGCTACCAGAAATGAAAGAAAAAACGTGTCTCAGCATGGTTTTTTCTGTTCATTGGGCTTAGGTGTTGTGTTAAAAATGCTAAGGCACGAAGCCAAAGTCTTAAAATAGTCATGAAAACTGCTGTTTTTATGGCTGGTGACGATATGGTACGCTACATGGACATAAGTTGATATTGTAATTATCATGACAGGCGGCCATATTGTGTTTTTTCCCTTCATTTGTCACAAATATTAGTTACTGCAACTCATGACCCTTAATGCATTCATCAAGTATAAAAATATGTCATCTTTACCAACCGATATATAAACCAGTGTTCTCTCTGTGCAGGCCAGTGGAACCAGTGGAACCAGGGTCAGAAGTCCTCAAACAGGTCCTCCGCTGCTGCTGCAGCTTCTGCAGGGCGCTGAGGGGGAGTCTGCTGCTGCTGCTTACTAGATCCTGCAGGGGGGTCGGCCCTGTGCAACACACACACACACACACACACACACACACACACACAGAACAGGTCAGTGGGCTAATGAGGCTGGTTTACAGGAGAGTTTTCCTGTTGAGACGGGAAGTGTATCATGTGGCCCATAAGGAACAAGACTAGAAACACATGGGCAACTTTTATACCTGTGTGTAGGTAGGTGTGTGTGTGTGTGTGTGTGTGTGTGTGTGTGTGTGTGTGTGTGTGTGTGTGTGTGTGTGTGTAATTGTGGCCCAGCAGCTCCCCCACCTTAAGTGGCCTACATTAAATGCTGGACTTGTCGACTACCTGTGTCTATGTGTGTGATGTGTGTGTATGTTTGTGTGTGTGTGTGTGTGTGTGTGTGTTCCTGCTCCAGTCTGCAGCAGCGTTACAGAAGCTCATATATTCTGCCTTCACTTGAATGCAGCACCGTGTGATGTTTAGGAGCCAGGAAACAAAATGCGAGACATGCAGGAGATGGAGGAAGGATCAAAGATGCACAGTGGGTAGAAACGAGGGCGAGAGGGGATGAAGGCAGAGGTCAGCTTTATCCTGAGGGCCCGCCGCTTTGAAGAGCTCAAACTGTCCATTTTAAAGGAAAAGTTTAGGACATTTTTGGAGAGTTAGATGAAAAGATTGATGCCACCTTCATGTCTGTACGGTAGATATGAAAGGACAGCCAGCTGGTGATGTAACATACTGAGCTTTCAAAGGTTCTGATTGGGGGATTTTATGACTTTAGGACAGAGCCATGCTAGCTGTTTCCAGTCTTTATGCTACGCTAAGCTAACTGAGCTCAATATTCATTCCATTAAAAATAAAAATCACCTCTTCTCTTTGGCTTTCGACACCACATAGAGTGTTGATTTTATGTGTATACATGCATATTATATTTTGTGTGGGCAATGCATTTTATTTTATTTTATTGTATTTTATTCCTTTTGTGCAGGCAGTGCATTTAATTTAATTTATTTTATTTTATTTACTTTGTGCGGGAAGAGCTTTTTATTTATTTTGTATTTTATTCTGTTTTTATTTACCATTCTATTGTCTACTTCATCTTTTTTATTGTGTTATCTATTTATTATGTCTATCATTTTGTGCAGCTAAAATACTATATACATAATAATAAAGTGGATTGGATAAAAAAAAACATTAGAATTGTATCAAAATTGTCATGTTACTCTTATCAATAAAGTGAACAACCATAATTTAAACCCTAAATTAAAAGTTAAACTTTTCCTTAGAGGTGCTTCTCCAGGCCGTAAACTTTGTGTTTCTTTCATTTACGTAAAAGCTTTATCACATGTTTTCCTCCTCTCTTAACAGGGTTAGGGTTAGAATAGTTGGACCAACCCATTAGCCTGCCTGACCTGTAGGTCTCTATGATGTCAGGTCTCTATGTGGTTCATTCAGCAGCTAAAAAGAGATATTTCCTTCCAGATATTGGTGGTTGAGACCAAAAATGGAGCTAAAAGAGAGACTTAAATTCCTCAGAAGACCCTTCCAACAATTGAGCTGGTCTGAACAGATTATCTGCCCAAATGTTCCTGTAGTTTGACAGTTTACAGTCATTTTTTCATGTAACTGACTGGTTACACGGTGGTGTAGTGGTTAGCCTCACAGCTAGAGGGTCGCTGGTTCGCCTCCCGCCTGCGGCTCTTCTGTGTGGAGTTTGTATGTTTTCCCAGTGTCAGCATGGGTTCTCACCGGGTACTCCGGCTTGCACATAGGTTTAATTGGTGACTCTAAATTGCCTGTCACAACATTTAGTTTAAAGCCTCAATTCGGCAAATTTACCCTACAAGTATATGGGTATTTGTTTCAGGTATAAAGGTAGAGACTTGGACTTGTTACATGGAATTTTATGACCGTCATTAGTTCGACCTCATCAGGCCTCAAGTCAAGCCAATCAAGTAAGTGCTTCTATTCTATTAAATATGGATATTAAAATAGAATTAAAAAAAGATGTTTACCACTTTTATGTCTGCCAAAAAAACCCACAAAATCGAAATTTAACAGCCTGAAATGTATTGCCTTCTGCCCAGTATCAGGTTGGATCTGAAAATAAACTTCATGGTCTATAGAAACCAAGGAGGAAATTTCATGCTTTAGTCATAAAATGCACAATATCTACCATATATTATGAGCTTATACCCTCCACTAGTAGACTGAGGTTACGAGAGATCACCACAGAATGCCACAGGAGGTCTTTTCCACCTGTGGTAATCAAACTGTATAACTCCTTCCCTCTCTGTAGGGATGAAAGCTGACACATTGGACTGACTAATATTAACATCATGTTTCAAGATTTAAAAATGCATTGCAGTGTAAAAGGATGTACTTATTATGCCCTAATATTGTTATAAAACTAAAACGACATCGATACAACAATGCTATCGTTTATCGTGATAGTTTCTGGGAAAATATATCATCCTACAAAAATGTGTAATGGTGACAGGCCTAGGTAATCAATAGTCAGAAAAACAACCTCTCTAGAGACTTAACTTCTCTTAACTTCCTTCTGTCTTAAACCATCCAACATGGAGCATCTCTCCCTGACTGATGAACATAAATCCAGGTGATCTGAGGACCACCAACAATCCAGAATCTCCAGCTTTAAGTCACGAGTTCAGGAAACAAGAACACAAGACTGCCGACTCTCTCGCTCCGATGTAACGATGATTAGCTGAAGGAGATCGAGGAGAAAATGCCGGTGTGAGAAAGCAGAAAAGAGCAGAGAGGCCCCGAGCTCATTTAAATCATTACCAACTGTACGACAAACACTGCCGCTGCGCTGCTGGAACCAGTTAAGAGGAAACAAGAGACGTGTTCAGTGCAGAGGGGGAGCTGCTCCGTCCTCGCTGCCACGGAGGACCACCGGAGACTCCAACACATGGTGGCGAGGGGAGGGGACCAGAGCGGCTTCAACCTCTGAGAGGTGAGGTTAAGCTCCGGCACCGGGCACTCAGGAGCCCCCACACAGAGCCGGTCTGGGGACATACCAGAGCTGCAGCATGAGCACCAATTACCTGCTGGTCTGAAGCTCCACAAACCAAACACGAGGATTAGTTTTGTCTAAATGAAACCAAAAAGCAGGTATCAGTCTGAGGTTTCCACTGCACTACAGAGATAAACAGCTCCGCAGCGTGACGGACATGCTAAGAAACAACAAATTACTGGATGCAAACAGAACACAAAGAAGGAACGAAGGAAGGAGGGAAGGGAAGAAGGATGGAAGGAAGGATAGAAAGAAGGAAAAGAGGAAAGAAGGAAGGAAGGAAAAAGGGAGGAAGGAAGGATGAAAGGAAGAAAAGACAAGAGGAAAGGAACAAATGAAGGGAGGAAGGAGGGAAGGAAGGAAGGAACAAAGGCAGGAGGAAAGGAAAGAAGAAATGAAGGAAGGAAGGAGGGGGAGGAAGGAAGGAGGAAGGAAGAAGGCAGGGAGGAAGGAAGGAGGAAGGAAGAAGGAAGGGAGAAAGGTAATAATGAAGGAAGGCGGGAAGGGAAGGAATGAAAAAGGGAAGAACGAAGGAAGAAGGGATGGAGGAAGAAAGGAAGAAGGGAAGTAAGGTAGGAAGAAGGAAAGAAGGAAGAAGGAAGGAAAAGGGGAAGAAGGGAAGAACAAAGGCAGGAGGGTAGGAAGGAAAGATGGAAGGAGGGAGGGAAGGAAGAAGATAAGGAAGGAAGGAGGGAGGAAAGAAAGGAACAAAGGAAGGAAAGAGAAAGGGAAGAAGGAAGGAAAGATAAAGGGAAGAAGGAAGGAAGGATGGAAGGAAGGAGGGAGGAAAGGGAAGGGAGGAAGGAAAAAGGGAAGAAGGAAGTAAGGAGGGAGGGAGGAAGGAAGAAGGGAAGGGATGAAGGAAGGAAGAAAGGAAGGAAGGGAGGAAGAAGGAAAGAAGGAAGAAGGGAGGAAAGGAAAGAGGAGAAGAAGGAGGGAGGAAATAAAGAAGATAAGGAAGGGAGAAATGAGGAAGGAAGGTAGAAGGAATGAAGAAAGGAAGTAGGGAAGGAAGGAACAAAGGCAGGAGGGATGGAGGGAAGAAGGAAAGGAAGAAAGGAAAGGGGGAAGGAAGGAAGGAAGGAATTAATGGAAGGAAGGAATGGAAGGAAGGAAGAAGGAACAAAGGAAAGAGGAATGGAGGATGGAAGGAAAGATGGATTCATGACTGTTGGATTTGAATCTTTGGATGTGGAGGAACTTTAACAGGAGAAGTGAAGCTGACAGAGCTGATCTCTGAGGGAACGGAGAGCCAGAGACGACAAACACAAGAACATGATTGTAACTTGTGTGTCTGGTTTGCTTTTTGTCTCATTTTAAAGCAGAACAGTAGCTACTGTCAGCCACATGTCGCAGGTCGAAAGAGTGACGTCACTCTTTGAGATTATTGAATTATAGTTTAAAGCTAAAGAAGAAAAATAGTGTTTGATGATCAAAGGGACATGCATCATGAAATACAAAAAATATATGTTATTTCCATCTTGAAACCTCGCAGATTTATCTTTAATTCTTAAGAGTTGGACTCAGAGCTGTAATGGATCCTTTCCTGTGACAGAAACACACAGCTTTAACAAGAATCCATTCATAACTTGTCCTGATGTTGGATCATGTTGGAGGGACGCAGCTCTAAACCCTCCCAATGAGGCTGCAGCAGGCCCAGGTCTTGGAGTGATTATCTGTGATGGCTGCGAGCGATGTTTGATAGTTTACAGAACCGCTCTGTGTGTGTGTGTGTGTGTGTGTGTGTGTGTGTGTGTGTGTGTGCGGGTGCGTGCGTGTGTGTTGCACTGCTTTTCATGGGAAAACTGTCCTCTGAATACACAAACACGTCTCACAGACATTCGTGTTAACAGGAACTACAATGAGTCAAAAAAGGAGAATTTTAACATCAACAACCAGCTGTTTACTGAAATAAATCTCATTTTCTGTGAAGTGTCTAAACCAGAGAAACATAAGGAGCAGCTCAGCTTATTAGATCTTTTGAGATCAGAAGATTTATCTTTTTTTTTTAATATATGCATTTAAATAAAAGCTTCAATCAACTTCAACTGACTTTTTTGTCAAGAAACATGCATTTGTTTCTGATTTCTGCAAACAACTAGAGAAAATAGCAATGACTGCAGAAAACAAGTAAAAAGCTGGAATCAGCTGGTTTTATCTCAATAAGTAACATAATATACCTTTTTAATATACCATTTTCCATGGTATTCTTGATAATAACCAAAATCATTATCAAGAAAGCCATTGAAAATGTCTAGATATCAGCTCTTAAATTAAATTCTTATCAGATATTTTTGTTGTTATCATTATATTTGTCCAAACAAATGTATCTTTAGTTGTACCAGGCATTAAAATGAACAAGAAATTGAAGAAAATAAAGGATGTCTAATCATATTTTTCCATGCAGTATGCTAATAATAATAAAATAAAAGTCTTAAATCAACTTAATATTTTGTGAAGAAACATTTTTTTCTTCTTTCTGCAACCATTGCAAGTAAATGGTAACTATAATCTAACAAGCAAAGAAAACAGCAATGACTTCAGAGTTAAAAAAAACAAGTAAAAAACTGGAATCAGCTGGTTTTAGCTCAATAACCAACATAATATATCTGGTTTGTTTAATATGTACTGTACACAAAAAATCTACAAAAGTAATAGTTCCAGTACTTAACTTCAAACATGTTTTAAGAATAATCAGTTTAAATCTAGGCTATATTTAGAATAATTTCACCCCTTCACCTTGACATCAGACAACTTTTTCCAAGCACCTACGTTCTCTTCAAAGCCACCAGACTCAATTGACAAAAACAGTGATTTTACCTCACAGGACACAAGAGTTGCTGCTCTTCTACTACCTCGATCTGTTAGTTTATGCTATTGAACTGACCCTTTCAAAACACTAAAGTCGCACACTAACACAAATGAGCTACCCGATCACTTAAACTAATATTGAGACGCAGTGCTCTACTAATAGCCACCTCCATTTGCCTCGATTTTTGTTAGTTTGGACAATCTTAACTAAAATTTTAAAACAGAAGTCTCCAAAAAATCCAAATAAAGTAACTGATCGAGGTTGTGGTTGATCAGCAACTCACATTTTCTATAAGGTAAAATTACTGTTTTTGTCAATGGAGCCTGGTGGCTTTAAAAACGGCTAACAGCTTCAGTTCGCCTAATATAAACCTAAAACAGGGCTGTCTGACAGCAAGTTAAAGCAATAAAAATGTTTTAAAAATAGCAACACTCAAACTGATATTAAGGCTGATCTGTGCTTTCTTCAAAGCCACCAGACTCCATTGATAAAAACACAAATCTTACCTCCCAGAACTCATGAGTTTCTGGTCCACCGCTGCCTCAATCTGTAAATTAGCTTCAGTTTCTGTGGAACAGAAACTGGAACAGTTTGGTAAATCCAAACTAACCTTTTAAAAGACATTATAACAAACAAACCAACTGATCGAGCCTGTGGTGGACCAGAAATGCCTGTGTTCTGCAAGCTAAAATTACCGTTTTTGTCAATGGAGTCTGGTGGCTTTGAAGAGAGCACAGATAACAGCTTCAGTTTCCTGTCACAAAGAGCTGATACTAAATATTAAACTAATATTGAGGCTCTGTGCCACCTTAAAAGCCACCAGACTTTATTGACAAAAACATTGATTTTACCTTGCAGAACACATGAGTTCTTGGTCAACCACTGCCTCGATTTGTTAGTTTGTTTGCATTACAGAGTGACTTTGGACATCTCAACTAAAAATTTAAAACAGAAGTCTACAAAAAAAATCCAAACAAACTAACTGATCGAGGTTGTGGTTGACCAAGAACTCGTTTTCTGCAAGGTAAAATCAATGTTTTTGTCAATGGAGTCTGGTGGCTTTAAAGACAGCTCCAGTCCAAGTTGTAAAAACTGCAACAGAGCTGTCTAACACTAAGATAAAGTGAAGAAATTGTTCTAAATACACTGTACCCCTCAACTGATCTCCTTTTTAAGCTGCTGCCGTCCACAGCAGGACATCTTTACTGCAGCAAATAATCTTATTTCCCAAAAATTAGAGCAATTTCTTTAATTATTCCTCATCTTCTGCTCATGTGGCCTTCATTTAAACTCTCTCCGGGCTCCTTCTCCTCCTCCTCCTCCTCCTCCTCCTTTCTACGCTCCCTGCAGACGACCTGCGCCTGGTAACTCCACTAAAAGGTGACTGGGTTGAGTGGTGATGGAAGTGGAAAAAACACAATAGGGTGGGTGTAGGAGCAGCCAGCAGCCACCTCCCCCAGACAAAGGCCTCTCTTCTGCAGCCGCTGTGTGCCAGCTCAGAGGGAGGCAGGCATCAAAACCTCCAGCCAGCCACAGCTGCTCATCGGCTCACTGCTGCGTCTTGTTGCAGCAGTGAGTGGTTGGTTGGTGGTGCCCATTACCGGGGCTTATTACCAGCTCTGACAGCAGCTGGGGATGGATGGCACCACTTGCGGCCATCTGCGTGAGGCCACAGTTTACAGTCGCTGGCACTCTCGGCAGCTTGGACGCAGTTTTATTCGCCCTCTGTCGGGAACAATGTCAGATTGAGACGTGTCTTTGGAATATTTTCTAAATGGCCATGTCCAAAAGAGAAACTGGCAAATGGGAGATATTGGAATAAAAGCGTGGGTATTGTGGGTTTTTTGGATGTGCAGCAGCGTGTAGATACAGAGACCATAGACGAGTGTGAAGGAGAGAAAAAGAGAAAGTTGCATAATTGTTTCTTTGACTGACTTTGGCTCCCCTGTCGCTGTCTTAAGACCTCCCTTAGAAATGCCCCCGCTGCCCTGTGTTCGGACCTGAGAATAACAGGCATTCACCGATATCCAAGATAATCAAAGGCTCGCTTCATTTTCTCTCTTTACTCTGGTGGTATCCAGGTTTTCAGATATCTATCTGGGAAATTTCTACAGCCTGGATACAGACGTCTCACCCACCACCAACATCTACACTGTTTATTAGAGCTTTGTAGGCAGGAGTAGAAATTAATATCTGTCTTTATCTCACAGTGCAGCTGGATTTTCACACTTTTTCAACATGAAAAGATTAGAGTTTTGTGAGCCAGGGAGCTGAACTTCTTACTGCTTGACTCGTAAAATTATCTGGCTTGCTATATCTTGTGTTGTTGCACTAGTTTTGAAACATACATCCAAGACTGTTTGTGATGATAAGTTCAATTATTAACACTCATTTTTGATCAGAAATACCATGGATTTCCAACACAACACTACCTTATGAAAACAACCACAATCTAACAAAACGGCTTTTGTTTACACTTCATTTAAATGGGGTAGATATGAACAATAATAACATGTACATATGCACAACCTTGTGTTTCTCATGCTAGTTTGACTCGTTTATGTTCATTTGCTTTCTTGCGTCAGACGACCAGGTGTAGATACCAACATTTCCTTTGGATATTTCTCTCTGTCATCAATCAAAACGGGCAAAAAAAACACTACTGCTGTACTACGCTGTACCTGTTGTTAAACGCCATCACGTCTGGGAACTGCATCTGCATGCATGTCGCTACTTTAGCAGTATAAACCCAAAATAAATGTATTTTCTTGTGATTTCATGTCAATAAATGGATCAAATGATTCAGAAACAACTCCGACATGATGCTGATGTCTGAATTGATGCTTTATCAGGTCTGTCTGCAAGAACACAAGATCACTGCTGTTAAAAAGACTGTTTTCTGAATGGAGTCTGGTTCAATCAGAGCGATGCTGTGCAGGAGAATCATAGTGCTTATAGGCTTTTGCAGCACAGTGTCAAACTAGTTTTAAATACTTCAAATACAATTCAAACTATGTGAATTGTGATGCCGGACGTGAATTTGTGTTTTTGCAATGGATTTTGTATTTAATTCTGCCATGCAAAAAACTTGAAATGCTAAAAATGTAAAAGAAATCTGCATGAAGAATCATTTCACTGCTGAGAAAGTAATTTGGTGGCTTCACACACTAAGTTCATGAACATTTGGGAGAGCTGCTGCTGCAGCCTCCTGATGTTTTCCACGCTCTCATTAGTGGAGCTGCGTCTCCACATAAAGTCCAGAGTGGAAAAGGTCTCTGGTCCCGAGGCGGACTCATCCCCAGCTGCTCCGCCTGCAGCCAGGCAGCATGTGTTAGTGCGCTCAAAGAGATAAAACAGATAGAAGAAATCATAAACCTGCAGGACTACGCTGCTCCTTTAGCACCAATAAAAAGTGTTGAGAGCTGAATTTGATATTCCCTCTCAGAGGAATGTTGTAAATGTGATGACGCCCTAAAGGTGAACAGCTGGCCAGAACAGAAGGGGACCGGAGCAGGAAGCTGCTGCTGCTGCTGCTGCTGCTGCAGGAGCTCGGACACTGGAACAAGGTCACAATCACTCAGCTTCTACACTTCTGCAGCACGAGTCTCCTCCGAGCACTCCTCTGAGTGCATAGAGCTCTGAAGCGTCACGTTTATGAATGAGATACTGAGCCTCAGAGATGAGATTCAGTGTGGTGCAAAGAATTGATTATTCCACTTGTCTTGGAGTATTTTAGGTCCATAATTCAGACAAAATGAGGAGCTCAACAAGGAAAAATAGGCCGTATGAAGCCAAAATAAAGTAATTTATCTGTGATTTATAAGACTTTATTTATAAGATTTAATAGACATCAGTCCAGTTTTCCATGACACTATTACATACGTTGCATACATATTGTATTACATATTTCATAAGTAATTGTATAATAAATAGAACATATACACAGGTCTAAAGTTAAGTTTCTAAACCACTTTCAGAGCAGCAAAACAAAAAATATTTTTTTTTTTTAAGTTTATTGACTTTTTGGGTTGCAATAGCTGGTGTTTTGGTCATGTTTTCAGTTTGTTTATTTGTTTGTTTGTTTGTCAGCAGAATCACAGAAAAACTACTGGCCCGATTTTCATAAAATTTGGCAGAAGGTTGTAGCATGAATCAAGAAAGAACCCAAACAATGTTGGAGAAGATTTGGAGACGCAAATACACTACTTACTGTGAGACAGAGAATTTGTGCTGCATTCATGTGGCGTTGGAATAATCAGAGTAATTAGCTCCCATCTGGGAAAAATCTCTCCAACGCCACCTCGAACCTGAACGTGAATGTTGTGAGATGGGACATGTGTTGGTGGAGGTCTGCGGTGCACTTCTAGTTTCCCATAAATAATTTTTTTTCTTAAAAGTCATAAACATAATCATGATTACTGCCAGAAACACAACATTACTAAAGATGCTGTCAATGAGGTCAACAGGTCCAAGAAAATGGATTTTGGGTGTTTTTCCAGAACAAGACTTATTTGTCTTTCACATTAATGTTTTGATAAAGAAGTTAATTAGTGTGGCAGATAAGCAAACCAATGGTGCATTTAATGACTAAAGCATGACAGTTTCAGCATATAATCTACACATAAAGGTTGTATTTTAGACATGGAGGCAGTTTGTATTTTTCCTCTGGTGACGTTGAGAGGTCGTTAATCTCAGTGTTGCATTTTTCCATTTTTCGCCCCATCACTCTGCATTATAACCATGTTTATCTTTGTTCTAATAAAGATACTTCTGCTGCCTCAGCCATAGTCCTGTCACAACATTTAGTTTAAAGCCTCAATTTGGCAAGCAGGGCTATGTACCCTACAAGAATATGTTTGTTTTTTCCAGGTAAAAGGTAGAGACTTGGACTTGTTACATGGACTTTTATGACTGAGAAGAAAATATATACATAAATATGGATATTAAAGAAGAATTAAAAACAGATTTTTGCAGAAGTTCTGTGCAGTCTATGTGTAATAAGAGAACATAAATAAATAATTTAAAATACTAAAAAAACATCATAATTGATGTTTTTTATGCCTGCAAAAAAAACCCACAAAATCGAAATTTAACAGCTCTAAATGTGTTGCCCTCTGCCCAGTACCAGGGGTTGGATCTGAAACGCCTCAACGTCTGAAAATAAACTTCATCGTCTATAGAAACCATGGGAAATGCTTTAGGCTACGTTTACACGAGGACGGTCTGAACAGAAGACGCAAAAGTGGCGTCGCGTCTTTAGCGCCAACACGTCTACAAGACGGACACGGTACGGCGGAGCGTATTTAACTTTTCCACTTTGGAAGGTGGTTTCAGATTTTTGCGTCTTTAAGCCCCAAAAACGCCGTCACCGTCTAAACGAAAGGCACTTCCGATGAAATATTTTGTCGTTTTTACCCGCGAGCGTCCTCGTGTGAACAGGGCCTAAGTCATAAAATGCACATTACCTTCCATATATGAGCTTATCCGCTCCACTCAATATATTTTGTTCTAGTTTATATTTACAATGACTTCAGTATTTGTCTCTGTTCATTGGGGGTAAAAAGTATCATCCATCCACATTTCATCATCGCTGCTGTTGAGGAAATCCACACTGGAAACCACCGACCAACAGCAGAGTTCTGCAGATGTTTGCTGGCCACATTCCTCCACATATTCACGTCACTGATTGCGTTGCCGTCCATCAGAGTGTGAAGGAGGTCTGAGGGCTTGTGTGTGTGTGTGTGTGTGTGTGTGTGTGTGTGTGTGTGTGTGTGTGTGTTTCACGTACAGCTCAACGGCAATTTGGGGGTCAACGTGCAACCGTGTGATCGTTCACGTCCAGAGAGGAACGCTGCAGATCGGGTGTAACGACCCGACATAAACTAGACCCCTGACAGGAAACTTTTATGATGTTTGATTTTCCCATTCAAGGGGGGAGAGAGGAGAGAGAGGGGAGGAGGAGGAGGAGGGGGGAGGAGAAGCCAAATCATCTTTGTGTTTTGGTTCTCCAGTAAAGAAGGGAGGTGTACCCTCGCCTGTAATAAAGTGCATTTAAAGAGATTAAATCAGTGTTTTAATGTCCTATTTTTGGTCGGAGGTGTCCCACCCGACTGCACCAAACAAATCTGAAGAGTTTTACGAGCTGCAGAGGCAGTAAACTTTGCTCCAAGATAGAAACCACGAGGCAGGAGGAACTGCTTTACTCACATTGTCAAAACAAACAGAGACACATGTAGGAGACATTACATGCGGTAACCACGTACCTCAGTCTGTGGGAGCTCTGTGGGCTCGCTCGCTTCACCACAGTGTCCGGGCGGCCGAGGTGACGAAAGCGCCGCTTGCGACAGGGAGCAACGTCTGTGATGTCCTTCAGGCTGTCGTCCAATGGGCTTGCAGTAGATCGCTCTGTAGAGGACAAGACACACAATCTGTACCAGAACCAGATTTGTTCCACTTCTTGTCGTTTCCTGAGTAAATAAAACAATGTTATTGTTGGTTTTATTGGTTATGAATAGGGGTGTGACGAGATCTCGTGGCACGAGATCTTGCAAGATTAAACTTGACGATATTTCTTGTAGCGCGAGATTTGTGAGCTATCTAAACTTCTATTTGTGACCTGTGGGGGCAGTAAAAGGAAAAGAAGAAGAGGAGGAGAATGAGGGGAAGCAGCAAGCAGCCAGAATGACGTTGCAGGGGACGGCGGCTTGTTAAGAAGAGTAAGAACGAATCGAATCGGCACAGTCCTGCTAACAGGCTAACAGTTAGCTCTGTAGCAGTACAGTGTGTATGTGCTAACAGGCTAACAGTTAGCTCTGTAGCAGTACAGTGTGTATGTGCTAACAGGCTAACAGTTAGCTCTGTAGCAGTACAGTGTGTATGTGCTAACAGGCTAACAGTTAGCTCTGTAGCAGTACAGTGTGTATGTGCTAACAGGCTAACAGTTAGCTCTGTAGCAGTACAGTGTGTATGTGCTAACAGGCTAACAGTTAGCTCTGTAGCAGTACAGTGTGTATGTGCTAACAGGCTAACAGTTAGCTCTGTAGCAGTACAGTGTGTATGTGCTAACAGGCTAACAGTTAGCTCTGTAGCAGTACAGTGTGTATGTGCTGCTGCTGCAGGAGGTGTTCACTGAGCGATCTCTGATTGTTCACAACAAGCACCGGACACTCTGTGAACAGTTAGCGATGCCGGTCAAGATCTCTATGTTTATGATAATTAGCCATGCTGCTTTGTTTTGATCAGCTGCTGATGTTGTGCAGTTAGCAACGGCGGCCACAGTTGAGTCTCCCGTGTGTAATCGTATGTGATCACTGTCGAAACTGTCGCTAAGTGATTACGCGCCGATAGAAAACCATACGTCATCTCCGGGGTTTCATTAATCCCTTTTGGGATTAAGGATTATCTTATTTTAACTTTTTATAAATTTTAGTTTTAGTTTGAATTTGTGGAAGAAGAAGTTTATTTAACGCTCATGCTTACATCATGCATGTAAAGAGTTATAATAAAACATTTCTAAATGCATATGCAACTCAGTCATATATTGTGTCATTGTAGTTTTCTTAAAATCTCGTCTCGTCTCGTTCTCGTGAACCCAATATCGTGTCTCGTCTCGTGAGCTGAGAGTATCGTCACACCCCTAGTTATGAAGATTCTTTTTTTTTTTTTTTTTTTTGTAATCAACTTTTTATTGATTTTAAACATTAAATAAAAAAAAAAGCACATGAATCGAACATACATAGAACACATAGAACACCCCCACCCATCCCTCCCTTCTACATCCCCCTCCCCAAGGGAGACTCCCTCTCCCCTCCACACCATCCCCCCTATGAAATACACAGAACACCCCCCATACCCTCACCTTCCCCACGGAACACACAGTTGTACAGAGACATGCTTACAAAAACAAAATCAAAATAATCAGATAGGATAAAGTCAGATACAGGATTACAAACACACAGCGTTACAAGTGAGCCTCAGAGGTCATGACAGCAATTTTTTAACATCCTCTGCAGCTTTTTTCCACATTTCCAGTGTTTGTTGCTTAGAACCATTAATGCGAGCTGATGACCACTCCAGGTAGATCACCTCAAGGAGAGCTTGTAACCAATGTGTTATTGATAACTGGTGTGGTGGAAGCCACCTTAAAACTATGATTTTGAAGTTATGAAGATTCAAAAGTTCTTGTTTTTATTTTTGTCCAATGTCTGAAAAGTGGAGCTAATGAAGAGTTCCAAAAAGAACCAAAAACCCGATTTATTCCAATCCCGTCAAAGGAATTTCTGGCAGAATTTAAATCAAATAATGTAATAAAAATGTTTAAATCTCCTATTTTATGACAACTAAAACCAACTATCGCATAATATATATTATAACATACAACATTAAATACAATTTTGCTTTTGTAAGTAATGTCTAAAATGTGAAACCAGTGAAGAAGCTCCGAATAGAACTGGAAACCCGATTTTATCAACTTCTTGTCGATTCCTGAGAAAATTAAAAAATGTAATTGTTGGTTTTATTGGTGATGAAGATTCAAAAAGTTCTTGTTTTTCCTCTTGTCAAATGTCTAAAATATGGTGCAAATGAAAGAGTTCCAGATAGAAACCGGAAACCGGATTTACTCCACTTCTCGTTAAAGAAATTTCCATCAGAATTCAAATAAAATAATGTAATAAAAATGTTTAAATCTCCTATTTGATGACTATAAAATCCAACTATAACATAAGATATATTACACATATAACATTAAATACACACTTTCAAAAAGTTCTTGTTTTTCCTCTTGTCAAATGTCTAAAATATGGTGCGAATGAAAGAGTTCCAGATAGAACTGGAAACCTTATTTGTTCCACTTCTCGTCAAAGGAATTTCCGTCATAATTTGAACAATGATGACTATAAAAAAAACCCCAACTATAGCGTTAAATATATTAAATACAAAACATTACATTAAATACAAATTTGTTTTTGTAAAAAATGTCTGAAATATATAACCAGTGAAAAAGCTCCGGATAGAACTGGAAACCAGATTTATTTATTCCAGAGTGTCTCTGGGATTTAAAGAGAAAAATGTTTTTCCTGGTTTTAATAGTTAAAAAATAGAAAAAAAAAATAGAAGATGAAATGAAAAAAATGAAATGAAATGAAAAAAAAAGATGAAATACACGTCGTTCTTGTTTTTGTTCTTGTAGAATATGGAGCTATTGCTCCCGATAGAACCTGAAACCCGATTTGTTCTACTTCTCTATAAAAATAATGTTATTGTTGGTTTTATTAGTTATGAAATAGACTATATAAATGAATAATTTAATGTCTGGTTTGTGCAAATGCTTTATTTTTGGACACAGTTAAACGACACATGTAGAATAAACTGATTCTGACAGGAATATCAACATTTTAAGACAAGTTTTGGTCACTTTTTATAACATAATCTTTCATAACCGTTGATATGTTCAACGACTGTCGAAAACTCCGAAAGCAACTCTACAGTTTCTTTGTGTGGAAAAAAAATGTATATTTTGGATGCTTTTCAGGAAATTAATTCATTTTAAACAACTTTTTTTTACTAATTGTTAAAAATATGTTTATATTATATTATATGTAACGTTTTTAATGATTGGGTTTTACTCAATCATAAATGAATAAAGATTGTTTGCTGTAAATGAACTCATCTTAACCGTCATGATTAAAAATATACTAAGAACTATGAGGTAGAAATTAATTAATTTTCCATGACTTCTGGCTGGGTGGGAGCATTAATAAAAGGTTTTTATTCTCACACACTTGCGTCAGTAGAACATGGATTGTTTTGTTGTGTGGATCTGTCAGTGAAGCTTCTCTCAGCAGCAGCCGTCTCGGCACATACCACACAAAACTAAAACCACTAATTTCCTCAGATTTCCCTCCCTTCTTTCAATCTGTTGTCTCTAACTGGCAACACGCGGCCATCTGAGTCACTGCCGTGGCAACAGAAACAACACAGATCCTTCATCTGACGGAGGGGAAGCCCCGGAGAGCAGGGACACCTACGTCGCCGTGAAAAAGCTTTGACGTATCTAACGGACCCGGCCTGGCTGCAGACTCAACATGTGTGAGAAAGTGGAAAAATCAGAGAGGTAAACAGCTGAGTGGAGGCAAAAAACTCCCCGAAAAATCCCTCTCTTTTAACTAATGTCTCCCCTCCACACCTCCACCCTGCTGCTGGTGGCACATTAATCACGCCGGGGCCCTTCTGGGAGCTCCGGTCTACAGGTTGATGAAGTGTAACGTCAAGCTTATGGAGCTGCTTGTATTTAAAGGTGTTTAGGGATGTGGGCTCACGGAGGCCCCACGACTCATGTCTCTGCATTACATAACTCCTCAGTGATGTCATGGTTAAATTTCTGGGCATGAAAAACACACAGCGACGGTGCAAACACATTTAGCTTCCATGACAACAGCTCCCAGAAAATATCATAATCACAGTTAGAGGTAACAAAGTGTGACTGTTAATGTGAAAAACATAGTGACAGTGAGTATTTACCTCTACTAAAATGTGATATCATATGAAACTAGAGGATTTAAGGAATATATTGGTACCAACCATGCCATGATACCTCATTAGGAAGTGGGCCAAATAACACTCAAAAGTTACCTAATTTTTTGGTGCGGAAAAAATTAAAATTTTCAACCTTTGACCTCAAGATATTTGAATGAAATTGGGTTCTCTCCTCTTTACAGACATGCCCACTTTATACTAATAACTCATGAGTCTCCTCTTTACAGGCATGCCCACTTTATACTAATAACCACGAGCCTCCTCTTTACTGACATGCCCACTTTATACTAATAACCACCAGCCTCCTCTTTACAGACATGCCCACTTTATAATAATAACCATGAGTCTCCTCTTTACAGACATGCCCACTTTGTACTAATAACCCATGAGTCTCCTCTTTACAGACATGCCCACTTTATACTAATAACTCATGAGTCTCCTCTTTACAGACATGCCCACTTTATACTAATAACCTACGAGTCTCCTCTTTACAGACATGCCCACTTTATATTAATAACTCATGAGTCTCCTCTTTACAGACATGCCCACTTTATACTAATAACCACGAGCCTCCTCTTTACAGACATGCCCACTTTATACTAATAACCACGAGCCTCCTCTTTACAGACATGCCCACTTTATACTAATAACCCACGAGTCTCCTCTTTACAGACATGCCCACTTTATACTAATAACCCACGAGTCTCCTCTTTACAGACATGCCCACTTTATATTAATAACTCATGAGTCTCCTCTTTACATACATGCCCACTTTATACTAATAACCATGAGCCTCCTCTTCACAAACATGCCCACTTTATCCTTATAACTTGCAGTTTGGTACACAAACCTGCATTTTTTTCATGCATTTTCACCATTCCTGCACATTGGGGTCTCTAAACAGTCTGTGAAATGCATAAATCGGGTCTGACTGGAAAGCTGAGACTTCAATGAGCCCAATTTTCTTTATGTGTGATGATAAAAATGAAGATGCTGTGACCTCATGAAACCTTACAACCATAAACTAGAGACCTAGAGCATTCAGAGGATGGGTGGCTGAGACACTAGATTCACAATAAGTTGCTTTCTCAGCAGGCAACAAAACAAGCGCTCACCATACAATAGCACAAAATACACAACATTTACAAAAAGAATTTGAATCACGGCATGGATTTTTCTCTGCTGTTCTAAAGGTCTCTGTGTCTTATGTAGGATTCTGGAGGGATTTGTGACCATTTTTAACAATTCTAGAGTGGTAAAAAGGTCAAATTTAGCATGAAATCTGCGCAACAAATGGCATCAGCCCAAAAACTGCTGCAACATGACCACGTAATTGAGCTTAAATGTGGATGTCATATACTGATATCATAATGTTCTAAAAAAAGGCAAAAACAACTCCCTGGTCGGGATGGATGGAGTGAAAGAGGTTAAGGTTTTGTGTCATGTCTAATATTCAGTGATGTCACAGCAGGTGTTTTCCATCATCCACAACACCTGCAACAGCAAAGTTCTGCCTTCAGTGATTTAATGTTGACCTACGCGTTAAAATGTACTTTCTGCAGTCTGAAAACTCACTCCATAACTGTCACTGTGCTCACTTTAAGTAACATGAAGACGCAGTATAATGGAGACAAGGTCACAGCCATTTAGTCGGTAACTAATGTTCCTGAAAAGAGTTCCCCTTTTAAGGAGTTCTGACACAGAGCTGGAAAGTGTGTGGTAACTTTGGGGAGTTTACACTTTCACTTGATGTTGCTGATTAGCAGCACTTTAAGTCATCAGTGAGGTGAGCGGCTGCAGAGCTCCAGGGTTCAATTTTTTAAAAACTGTCCTTCTGGGCTATCAATCAAGAGCTGGAAAAACTCTCAGAAAACATCCTTTTAAGGAAGTTTAACACTCCTGCAACACCGGAGAGGTCTTTGTTGCAAAATAGTGTTTGTGCATTGAAGGTTTGCTCCATGAGAAGTTGAAAACGTGATGATTTTAAGAATAATACGAGCATTATTTTGAGTAGCTGCAGCTCACATGGAGGTTTTTGAGGCGATGTTAGAACTACAAACATCTGAGACGACTGTAGTCTTTTAACCTCCGAACCTCAAAATTTGCCAGCACGTTTTGAGAAGCAGGTTTATTTAAGAATATAAACATATTTTTTTAATGCCCATATTGCATCATAACCACAGTTCCTAAAAGTTGTGACACATATATATATATATATATATATATATATATATATATATATATATATATATATTCGTAAACATAGATGTATTTTCACTGAATGACAGTTTATTTGAACGTTTTGTTCAGTAAAAATGTCCTGTTCAGTGTTTGGTTGGACTAACAGACACTCCAAGGATTAGCTGTTCATTTTTCTTCTGTAAGTAACGTACATTTTGTTTTAGTTTTTTGCTAGCCAAAATAAACATCCCAGTTAATGCTAACATGAATCAGTCAGGTTGAGGTGTAGAGAGGCGTGTAGTCAGTGATCAGATCCCTCTCGCTCCTCCACAGTCCAAATATGGTCTGCTACCCAAATCGGAAACAAGATGGTGACGAGTGAAATGCTGAACTCGATGCTTCCTACTTCCATTATTCATATACAGTCTATGGTTCCCATACAGGTACTTTTGTAGCGGCTAACCAACGGAGTTCCAATTTGACAACAGACCGACGCGGCAAGCAGAGTTGCTAACTTAGCGACTTTGTCTCTATACTCAGACTTTTCAGAACCCTCTAGAGACTCTTTTTCAAAAAAGTGACGAGAGACAAATCTCGCGACTTTTTTCTGTTGTTTTTGGAGACTTTTGGAGACTCGTTCCTACTCTTCTTAACAAGTAGCAGGCGCCGTCCTGAAGCACTCACAAGCGGCCCAGTCCTCCTGCAGCAGTCTCTCCCAGCTGCAGTCAGAGCAGGAGACGTTAACCCCTCAGCGTCCAGTCTGCACCAGTCTGGAAATTAATCACGCATGTGTGGAATCGCGACTCAACTGTATCCAATTAGCGTCGACTAGTTAGTAGCGGCTCAGGTAGCGGCTACTGATCTGCTAACCGGTGAAGTTGGGCGGATCCTCTCTCCCAAGCCACACCCATAGCAGCTCACTAGAGGGAAAAGCACCTGATGGAGTGAAAACTCAACTAAAAGAAACTTTTGTGAAGGATTGGGAGGAACTGGGAAAGGGTGAACAGAGGTCAGATGAAGTTTGATGACTTATGAGTCATGGGTCAGAGTCTCACCCTGGGTGGAGGAGGTAGAGGCCGAGGTGGACTGCTCCTCCTCTGGCTCCTCATCAGTACTTCCTCCATACTCGTCGTCCTCCTGAGCTGCTGTCTGCTCCGATCTCACTGAATCCTTTTTCTGTTTCTGTCCTGCAGAACTCCTACAACACAGCAGAGACCAGGCTCAGTTTAGTCTGCAATAACGAGACATTATAGTTTAACAATCACCACTTAATGTTCATAAAAATGACTAAAACTCTAATGGAATCACATGACTATTACAACACAGAGATGAATCAGAGAAGTGCAGTAATCTCAGGAAAATTAGTTAAAGAGTCTTAAGCAATTTGTTGAGCAACTTGAAAAGTTTAAATGTGTTGAAAATGTGCAGCTTTCGTTTTTTTCTATTGCAAAATGCAACACAAAAAACCCCCCAATATACTCAAATACGGTTGAAAAATCACGTGTGTGTGTGTGTTTATGTGTGTGTAGTTTAGCCAGTGTCTGCAGGTGTGTGTGTGTGTGTGTGTGTGTGTGTGTGTGTGTGTGTGTGTGTGTGTGTGTGTGAGAGTGAGTGTGTGAGTGTGTTGTACCTGGCCTCCTGCAGGTGTGTGTTTGTGTGTGTGTTTATGTGTAGGTGTGTGTGCATGCGTGTGCGTGTGTGGTTGTGTGTGTATAGTGTACCTGGTCTCCTGTGTGTGTGTGTGTGTGTGTGTGTGGTTGTGTGTGTGTATAGTGTACCTGGCCTCCTGTGTGTGTGTGTGTGTGTGTGTGTGTGTGTGTGTGTGTGTACCTGGCCTCCTGCAGGTGTGTGACGTCCTGCTGCAGACTGCGGATCTTTGCTTTCTTCTCATTCAGAACCACAACGAAGCGAGAGAACAGTTCTGCCTCCAGAGTCTCTTTACCTCTGGCATAACGCTTCAGTCTGCAACAAACACACACAAACACACACACAAACACACATTCACACACTTTTCTGCTAATTAAGATATATATTTGTGTTTTTCAAGATTTCTGTCTCCGTTGGGAACCATTAAGCTTTGGGCTGAGAGCTATTGGCAGGAAGTCAGGTTTCAGAGAGGGATGGATCTGTTGTTGGTTTTAGGCTTTAAATAAATAAATATATTATAATATGAAACAATGCTAGCCCGAAAACTTGCATTTAAAAACAAATAAAATATTTATAATACTAATTTAAATATAAAAAGTTTGGGAACCAATTCCTTAGAGTTAAAAAAAAAAAAGACCACTGCCTTACAGTTTCAAAATAAAAGACATTATTATGAATATTTTTGGATTATTTTGGGAAGCACTGAATTACAGTTTCAAAATAAAAAACATTATTTTGCATATTTTGGATAATTTTGGGACCATTGCCTTACATTTTCAAAATAAAAGATGTTATTATGCAGATTTTTGACTATTATGAATGATATATGCTGCTATTTCGTATATTTTGTCAATATAGATGAACTCCTTTATATACTACTTTTTCTACAGTAATAAATCATATTTTACAAACAATAATATTTTTTTATTTACACAGTAACTAGTAGCTTTATCTGTCAGAAAAATGTAGTGAAGGGTTACATTACTACAGAGGGTCCTTTAATAAATGTATTTGGTTACATCACCACTATTTTATTATTATTATTATTATTATTATTAATAAAAAAGGAAAGTGTAGTGAGTTTGGTTTGGGATTTAAGGTCATAAATATGTTTTAAGAAGTACTTTACATTCCCTAACTCTATTTGTAAAAAAGGAGGATTTATGAAACTGTCTGGTTCTAGTCCTGGTGCTGGTTCTGGTCCTGGTTCTGGTTCTGGTGTGTGATGTGTGTTTACTGTGCAGTGATGCGCTGCTGCTCTGCTCTCAGTCTCTGGTTCTGCTCCTCCAGGTTCTGGTTGTGCTGCTGCAGGGAGTCTCCTCTCTGCAGACTGTGGATCAGTAACTCTCTCACTGCCTCCGCCGGCTCCGGGACCGCCTCCAGCACCACAGAACCCAACCGGAACTGGAAGAACACGGAGAAAAGAAAGGAAAAAACTGCTGAGAAACGCCCTAATTATCAATATAAGATTCTCAGCTTTCCAGTCAAACCTGATTTATACAGATTGGCTGTTCAGGGACCCCAGGATGCACAAAGATTCACATGCAACAGAACAAAATGCCACAGTTTACTTTGCAGTTTAAAGCAGGTTTCCCCTTTAAACTGCATGCAATAAGCATAAAGTGTGCATGTCTGTAAAGAGGAGACTCCTGGGTCACACAGAACACATTTTCATTTAGATATCTGGAGGTCAGAGGTTCAGGGACCCCTTTTGAAAATGCATGTCAGTTTTTTCCGCGTTAAAAGTTGTCTCCATAAGATATCATGACACGGTTTCCTTTGGTCTTTCAGTTTTATATGATCAGAGTATTACAGTAGCTGTAAGTTAGTTTAACACTTAAATCTGGACGCTCCACATCTGATTTTAACTTCTGATATTAGCAAATGCAAATATTAATGTAGTGGAAGAAGCAAAAACTGTTGCAGACCATATCTCGATGTTTGCTAAAAGACACTAAATTCCACACTATACAGACACAATCTGAATCAAAATCATCAGGATTTAAAAATGAACCGGACAAAGCTGGAAGCTGTACCGTTATCTGGATTATAATATCCAAATAATTGACAAATTTTGGCTTTAAATAGATCCCAAAAGTGTTGAAATATTTGGGAATAAAACTTAACTGGGATGCTACAAAAATAAAACTAATTTAGATCAAAAGTGGAAAATTAAGCTCATATAATGTGATAAAAAGGGTGGCTGCAATGCACTGAAATAATAAACTAACTCCCACTTTCGGCTCAGCATTTGAAACAATAAGACACAGAAAGTGTGCCCCGGTCAGTGGTGTCTCCTGGGAAACAGAGTTTGCTCTCAGACATGTTTACACACAGATAAGATCCGGTCACTGCTGACCTCTGACCTGCAGCCCTAAATAACCTCTGCAGAGGGACAGCTGTGTGTCTGCAGGTGTGTGTGTGTGTGAGATAAACAGTGAAATGTGAACTATTTAATCGTGATAAACACAAATACACATATCGAGCCTCGTGCAAGAACACATTTGTTCTTAAGTGGCTTTAAAAAATTGATTTTAGAATTTTTTATTTAACTATTTTTACTTATATTTTGAAGTTTATCATTAATCTATTGTATATTAAGCATTTTTCTCTCTTTTTAAAATTTGTTTCATATTTATTATCTTTATGTAATTGTACACCCTTTATTGTTTTAATTTATTTGTTATTATCTTATTTATTTTAATTATATTTTAGAATATTAAGGCGCTTTGATGTTAAATTGTGTTTATTTTTACTCATATTTTGAAGTTTTTCATTAATCTATCGTATAATAAGCATTTTTCTCTCTTTTTTAAATTAGTTTCATATTTATTATCTTTATGTAATTGTACACCCTTTATTGTTTTGTTGTTTTAATTTATTTGTTATTATTTTATTATTTATTGTAATTATATTTTAGAATATTAAGGCACTTTGTTGTTAAATTGTGTTTGTAATGGTAAAAAAAATAAAATCTATGTATAAATGAAGACTTCTACCCATTCTTGGTGCTCTGCAAACTTGAATGTGCATAAAACAATTTAATCTTCTGGACTTTCCAAATGTTATCGGACCGAACGGATCAAAATCTGACAGTGAAACGAGTCGTTTGTTCTGATTTACAGACGTTTCTTTACTGAAGGAAAAGTCTTTCTGGGTCCAACGGCGTCATGTGACTTTTTATTTAAGTATTACTTGTTTAAAAATGTTCTCTGATATGCCGACAGTTCTTTAAAAACCCACCATAAAATGTGATAACTTCTGGAGGATTAATTGTGCTGTGAGAGTTGAGGTCAAGTTTTAGTTGTTGCTAAATTGTTTTGTGTAAAAGTGAAGTTAAAGTTTATGTTTTAAGCTACTATCCTACATCTATATTGCAATAAATAACAAGCCCTCGAAGACTCGAAGTGAAGAGAAAGAACAAGACTTTGAGACGTTTCAGAGCAGCGATGAGTCAGAGTTTAACTGTTACTTCATGATGTTTGATCATGATCATGATTTACAACATAATACGTCCGAACATATTTCTTTCTTTTCCCCTGATGGTCTGAAAAGTCTTTAAATCTGTCGCTGGAAATAAAGATGCTAAGAGAATCTGAAAAGCCAGTAAATCTAGTCACCAAGTCTGCAACATTGATCTCACCACACTTGTTACATTTTATTTGGAATGGTAAAAATAATCAATAGATATTTATGGATAAATTAATTGTATATTTCATTTAGTTTTAAGTTTTTATCAACACAAAGACAAACTTACTGCTAATTTCAGTCATTTTTGTCCCTTTTTTCCAGAAAGTTGCCCACAATTATCTAATAATTTAAAAAAAATTAACTTTGGCTCTATTTTTTCCTAGTTTTGCTCTATTTTGTCTATTTTTGACTGATTCATGCCATGTTGGTATAATTTTTTTCAGCAAAGCCTCACCTCTATGACCTATCATTATTACTTTCACTTTGACTCACTGGATCAATCAATCAATCAAACTTTATTTATATAGCGCTTTTCAAACATATAAATGCAACTCAAAGTGCTTTACAAAAATCAAAATCAACCCAAAAAACACACAAAAAACATAAAATCTGTAAAATATAAGGAGGTAAGAGGAGTAGAACATCTAGTTCTATATGTTTAAACAAAACATATTTGACCTCATCTCTGGTTTTACGTGTTCTATCATCATCAAACACAAACTGGCCTCATGGAGTTTGAAGCTGAATTTTAGGGTGTTTTCACACCAACAGCAGTTGGTGCGCACTAAACAGTCCATTCGAACCAAAAGCTCTTAGTTCGGTTCGTTTTCGTTGATGTGAAAGCATCAATCGCACTCGGGTGCGCACTAAATCAAGCGAACCGAGACCTCCAAAAAGAGGAGGTCTCGGGCCGCTTGATTCCGCACCAAATGACAACCTCTGGTGCGGTCAATCTGGTGAGAACGTGATCCTGGACCAACTCAGGTCTAAACCAACTATTCAAAATGCATCACGGGAGGAAGAAAGGAGTAAACATGCCGCGCACCGCCAACCGTGGCCAAGCGTGGGCTAACCCAGAGGTTCAAGCCCTCCTCCACATCTGGCCAGGTGGATGTGGTGAATGAAGACCGTGATGCTGATCAGAGGCCTTAGTCACCTACCGCCTCATCGGACATCTGACCCAGATGTTGAGGATGGTGAGTCATTTTTCCCGCTTTTGTTCATTATTATTAAGGCAAAATAACAATTTATGTCCATAAATGAATAGGTTATAGGCTAGGCTAAAGCTTAATTTGCGTGCTGCGTGGATATCCCCCTTCATTCATTCAGCAGCAGCTCAAATCGTGTACATGTGTTGACAGGTCACAGCTTTTTTGACACACATTTGCGCTGCTGCTGCTGCTGCTGAATGAATGTAGGGGACACACTGGTTTGAAACTAATTTAATCTGTAATATACATGTTTCATTCGGTACAAACCCATACATTTCAAAATCCTTCTCAGAGTATGGATACTGATAACAATATCATCCACTCTGTTCAATAACTGTAGAATCTCACCATGTCTCAAACCAAGCTTAAAGTAGAATTTAATTCAATCTTCCAAATGAGCCATAGCCTATTCTTGCTTAGGACTATATTATAACGTGATAGTATCTCATTATAACGAGAAACTGTCATTATCATGAAATAATGTGGTAGTATCTCATTAGCTGCGACTCATTCTGGAACCTTATTTGGCCAGAAATGTGTAATGTTGACGATACAAAAAGCAAGGACCAGTGCAAGGAACAGTGTGCAAATGTGTCGCTCCATTGTGAAAGTTGAAATTGGCGTTTATTTCCACCGGAAGATGACGAAACGTCATTCAGACCAATGTGGTTTGTTTGCATGTGTGAACGTGGACCACACGCAGTCTGTATGCTACAATGTAACAATTTTACTACCTGGTGCGGACCAAACAATCGAACTAGCGGTGTGAAAGCACCCTTAAGCCTGAATTCCACCGGGCGCGTTACTGCAGCGTCACGTCAGCGTTGCGTTCGGCGTTGCAAATAGGTAACACTCTAATCAATGAGAGCATTTCCACCGGGCGCGTAGCGTAACGTTACAGCAGCGTCCCAGCAGCGTCTCTACGCGAGCATTAGGTAGGACTTCTATTTCTCCGCGAGACGCTGCCAAATCGCGTGAATCTCAACAGAGCAGATCGCACCAGACAGGAAGTCCAACTCAGAATCAGCGTAAAACACTTCCGCCCCTTTCAAAATAAAACACAATACGCAGTTCATGCAGCCTAAAACTACTTCACATCAACATTATGTTATGACCGGGGCACCAGATCAGCAATCAATCAATCAATCAATCAATCAATCAATCAATCAAAGGGTCTCAGAGGATCGGCCACACGGAAGACAAGAGACTGATTGTTGAAGTGGAACATCATACAATCATTTATGACATAACATATTGTTTTTATAAGGATAGATGGTCAGATCAACAGATCTTTCACCTCAGAGAAGCAAAGTAAGTTGGTTTTTGTTGTTGTTGTTTACTTTATCCACACAGTTTATCCATAGACTGTATAAATAGAGTTTAGAGTTTATCACGGGATCTTGCGGTCTCCCGTATGGTCAGGATTATCGCGTGATCTCGTTATCTCGCGTGTATACGACCGGCTCGCTAAGCTGACGTGCTGCTGCTGTAACGCGCCCGGTGTGAATTGACGCCGGGCAGCAGACGCAACAAAACCGCGGTGGAGACGTGCTGCTGCTGCTGTAACACGCCCGGTGGAAATCTCCAGTAAGAGAAGTTCAAACACTTGAGGACAAACCGTATAAAGAAAAGGCTTTATTCTTTGCCCATGAACCGACGGTAGCATCCAGCAGCTCTGCAGAGCATCAGCAGCAACATGAAACACTCTGTGGCTGCAGAGTGAGCAGAGGTGGAGCAGCTCTCACAGCTTTCCACCCAAATAAAAGTGTCCAGCAGTTAATTAGAGTGAATCAGTGAGTCACAGACAGCTTCAGAAACAGTAGCGTCTCTATGACGACATGTGAAGCCTCTGCCCACATCAACACTCTGCAGCCAAACACACACCGGTGGCTCACACACACGTCAGCAGCAGCAGCTTCAGCTCTAATGTGAGCCGTCAGCCTACACGATGAGGCAACAACTGGAAGTGTTCTCTCAGAAGAGGTATTTCCACCTCCAGCAGTATTTTAAGTCCCAGCCTGTTTATTTAACAGACCTGAGACCTGCTGAAGTAATAGCTGGCAGATATTAGACTCTTGTAAATAACCAGAGAATCACAGAGGAGGAAATGAGACGTAAACGCTCTGTTTCTGTCACTTTAAGACAGATCTTCCACTCAGCAGGTTGCATGTACGCTCAGTTAATGATCAATAATCAGATCACATGACTAAAGTAATGACTCAGCAGTGTTTCTGCTGTCATACATACATTTATATTTAAATTTAAATTAAATTCATATTTTTTAATCAGTTTACATATTTATTTATACATTTATTCATTTCTTTATCTATTATTTAGTTATTTATTTAATAGAAGAGAAATACATACATGGAAAAAAAATAAATAAATGTGGAAATAAGTAAATGATAAATAAATAAATGTGGAAATAAAAAATAAATAAATGTGGAAATAAAAAAAATAAAATAAAAATAAATAAATGTGGAAATAAGTAAATGAAAATGTAGAACTAGATGTTCTGATTTTACCTCTTATATTTTACAGATTTTATGTTTTTTGTGTGTGTGTTTTGGGTTGTAAATGTTGATCCAGTGAATCAAAGTGAAACAATAATGATCAGGTCATAAAGTTGAGGTTGTCCTGAAAAAAATGAAACCAACATGGCATGGTGAACATTTTTTAACTGGTATATACAAGCAGGATGAAAAGGAGTCAGAAACTGACAAAATTGAGCAAAACTACAAAGAGCTTAAATAGAAATCAGATTATTATTATTAGATAATTGGGGACAACTTTCAGGAAAAAAGGGACAAAAATGACTGAAACTGGAGAAGTAAGTTTGTCTTTTTTTTTGATAAAATAAACACTGGGCCTCCAAATGGCTTAAAAATAATGAAATATACAGAACATTTATACATAAATATACTGACTTTTTTACCATTACAAATAAAAATGTAACACACGTGGTGAGATCAGTGTCACAGACTTGGTGACTAGATTTAGTGGCTTTTCAGATTCTCTGAGCATCTTAATTTCCAGCGACAGATTTAAAGAGTTTTCAGACCATCAGGGGAAAACAAAGACATATGTTCAGACGTATTATGTCGTAAATCATGATCTAAATGTTCAGCATGTGATGAAACATCATGAAGTAACAGTTAAACTCCGACTCATTGCTGAACTGAACTCAAACGTCTTGCTCTTTCTCTTCACTTTGAGTCACGACGACAACCAGAGAAGCAGAACCGACTTTTAACCCTCTTAGCAGTTAGCAGTTAACAGTCGGGGCCTTTTTTTCCCTCTGGTTACACTTTCCTCACTGTGGCTTTGTATTTTACTGCAGTATTGATGTAGGATAGTAGCTAAAAACATAAACTTTAACTTCACTTTCACGTAAAACAATTTAGCAACAACTAACACTTGATTTCAACTCTCACAGCAAAATGTATCCTCAAGAAGTTATCACGTTATCCTGAAGAGACGATCAATTAAATGATTAATCAGTGCATGCATACATGGGCAAAATAAAAGACATATATATACACAGTACTATGCAAAAGCCTGTTTTGATAACGGACGCTTTTATTATGAAAGGACAAAAAGAGACTTGATCCTGTCAATCGTAAAGATAACGTCAAGGAGTTCAATGTTTTATGTTTTAGCACTATGATTTAATTAGTTTTGTGTTTAAATAAGTTTTGGATAACATTAAACTCAGTAATTCATGCTAGCAAGGTTTGATCCGGTAAGCTAGTTACTCTTGTATTTCTGTGTGTTTTATAATTGTTATTGCAACTTTCAGTTTGCAAACTGTAGCTTTATCCAACTTAATTTTCAGTTCAGTGATACTGATACGCAGTCAGACATGAAATAAAAAAATACACCGATAAATAAAAAATTCCACACGATCGACCAAATTCTTAACAGCCATTAGTCGATCATTGATTAATTATTCCCATCCCTAGTTTGGACCCAGAAAGACTCTTCCTACAGACTTCCATCGGTAAATAAACGTCTGTAAATCAGAACATCACAACCCAACAAACGATTTGTTTCACTGTCACAGTTTGATCCGTTCGGTCCGATAACAATTGGAAAGTCTAGAAGATTAAATAGTTTTATTCACATTCAAGTTATCTACAGTAAGTAGAAGTCTTTAGTGCAACAGATGCAGAAGACCTGCAGAAGATCTGTACGGAGATTTTATACACACAAGTCAAACTTTCTTGGCTTTATGCACCACTGAGCAGCTTTCATAGGAATGAACAGAGCCCTGCCTCCAACACTGTATCAGTTCTTGATGTGAAATGCATGCTGGGATACTTTTCTTCACACATGCACACAGAGTCAGAAGCAAACAGCAGAGAGAGAAAACTTTGAGCTGCAGAACAGAATTATTATTTTTGGGACAAAGAGACAAACTGATGACTTTGATCTTCACTGACTAACAGAGTTGGAGGAAAAGACGAACTGGAAGACAAGAGGGAAAGAACAGAGCAGAACTTTCTATTTCTTTCCAATTTACAGTTTATTTTCTGAAAAGGAAACTTGAGTTTTGTGTTGATTTATCTTTAGTTGTTGTCATAGTTTCTAGGAGCTGATTCTGTGTTTCCACACATGTTAAAAGTGAAACTGGAAGTCATTTCTAAAAAAGAAAGTCATCTGAAATTTAGCTTCACTTCATGTTTTAGTGCACTTTAAAGTTTCATTTATATTCAATCAGCTAACTTTCATTTTTTAGGTAGTGAATCTGTTTGAATACACACACTTAATCAATTAATTGATTAATCGCTGAATGCATACATGGGCAAAATAAAAGATATATATACAGTACTATGCAAAAGCCTATTTTGATAACAGATGCGTTTTATTTTGAAAGGACGAAAATAGACATCCTGTCGATGGTAAGAGTTCAATGTTTTAGTCCCCGAAGAGACATGAGGTTAGTTTTTCACAGTAATCTTCATATTCAAATGTGTTTTGTGTTTAAATAAGTTTTGGATCAATTTAAACTCAGTAATTCATGCTAGCAAGGTTTGATACAGTAAGCTAGGTAATCTTGTATTTCTGTGTGTTTTATAATTGTTATTGCAACTTTCAGTTTGCAAACTGTAGCAACTTATTTCTCAGCTCATTGGTTTATTGATGTGCGGCCGCAGAACTGAACGCTCGACGTGTTTTAGTTCAGTGATACTGATACGCAGTCAGAGATAAAATTAATATTATAAAGCACCAGAGCCGGCCCAAGGCATAAGCGAACTAAGCGACTGCTTAGGGCCCCATGGACACTAGGGGGCCCCCAAGAGCAATTCAAAAATATATTTATTATTCCTCTCAGATTCCCCAAAAGGCATGTCACTATACCTGTAGACAGTTAGTCAATGGGGAAAAAGTCAAGCGGACTGGTTGACTTAGTCAAGAAGTAAAGATGTTATATGATATATATATATATATATATATATATAGATATAGATATTTCTTAGTGATTGTATTTGTTGTTGCACTTTATTGTTGTTCTTTTCTTTTTCTCTATTGTTGCACTACAATTTATTTTCACACAATGCTGTTGCAGTTTTTTGAAGGCAAAAATAATAAACCAGATGACACTTTTACTTAAACATATATAATGTAGGTTTTTTATATAATGTTTTACCATTTGGAACAATGTGTAAATCAACCCTAGCTCACTCTTCTCTTCTTCTAGTTGAATGTGCTATATTTTTAGATTAAAAACCATATGTGACACCCTGGACATCATTCATTCATTAGTACTATTTATGTTATTAACTGGGCAACCCCCATAAATGTAAAGCCAGTGTAAAGACATATCAGGCTGACAAATGATACTGTAAACAACACTGCTAGAGCCGCAATGATTTTATAGTAGGTGTGTGAATGATCAACAATCAATATCATTGGCAGAAATAGAGGGCCCCAAAATCGAATTCTGCTTAGGGCCCCATGGAGGCTTGGGCCGGCTCTGTAAAGCACACAGACTGATGAAAAATTCCACGTGATCGACCAAATTCTTAACAAGCATTCAACGATCATCGATTCATTTTTCCCATCCCTACTGGTAAGAACTTTTGGCATTTAAGTGCATTTATTTACTGTTTAAACTGTCTTCTATAACAACTTTCAGCTCTAACCTTAGACACACACACACACGTTTGGTATGCTGACCAGCTGAGGTAACACCTGTACGTGTGTGTGTGTGATTAGAGGGGGGCTGCCCAGGCATTAGCCCGAGCCCTCTCATTATGACTCATAACTTTATGACAGATGTATTACAGTTTGGTGATTTTAAAAGTTAAGCAACAGGAAAAAAAAGAAAAACTGCTGCGATGACACATGCTGCACACTTCTGCAAACCTTGGCTCCCAACTCTCATTTTCTTAGGAACTCCACCATTGATTCATCGATTCGTTTCCTCGTGACGGAAACACATGCACACACGGTTCCATTAGGTCAGGGTCGCCATGGTGACGAGGTGTGAGTGTGTTCAGCTGACCTCTGAGCAGAGATACTCATCACAGCAGCAACTTTATATTGTATGATTTGAGTTGAGCAGTTATTTGTTCAATAAAGTATTCTGATATTAATAATTTATACATCTTAAGTGTATTTATAACCTCAAAGATCACTTTTCTTCTCATCGTGCAAATTTAAATCTCCAACACTGATGTAGAAAATGAAATAAGAAAAAAGAACAGAATAAAAGAGAATAAAAGAGGCATGCTGCTGCTGCTGCTGCTGCTGCTGCTGTAGTGTTTATTAATATTATTTTTAAGTTTTTAAACTTATTTTTATAATTATTTAGTGGGGGGGGGTCCTCCTTATTTTATGATTTCTATGTTTTCTATTTTATCTTATTTTTTATACTCTTTTAATATTATTATCAAATGTGTTTATTTTCATATAATTACAGCATTTTGTTCCTGTTCTTTGTTCCATGTCTATTTCTGATGCAATGTCAACGATGGTAATTAAAGGAAAGTCACTTGACTTCCTGTTCTCATGTGACCCTGTTAACTGCTTAACTTTTGGCATGCAAGTACATTTATTTACTCTTTAAACTGTCTTTTATAACAAACAACCAGGAACTTTCCAGCTCTAACCTTAGAGAAGTTCTTTTGTAGCAGAAATGGAACAAAACTGCAACTTTTTAACTAAAAGTAACCACTTTAATGAGCTAATAACAACCTACTCCACCGACCAGCAGGTGGGTCGGCTGCTACTCGTGTGATAACGTACAAAACGGGCAATTCACTAGTATAATTATATGTATTTAATTGGATTTCTACTACGGGTTGTATATTCTTGTCAGATAAAGGAATTTGTTGAAAAATGTCAGAATAAAAGAGAATAGAGACGTGTTGCTGCTGCTGTTGTGTTTATTAATATCATTTAATTTTCTTTAACTTTATTATTGTGATTATTATTATTATTATTATTATTATTATTATTATTATGTGGGATTTATTTTCCTCCATACTTTAAGAATTCTATGTTTTCTATTTTTCTATCTTATTTTTATTTATTTTTTAATATTATCTAATGTGTTTATTTTCATATAATTAAAGCATTTTTGCTTGTTCCATGTTTATTTCTCATGCAATGTCCTTATTGCAAAGCCCTTTGTGCTGCTTTATATGTATATCATTTTTATTTATATACACATAAATAAATAAAATATTTAAAAAAATATTTTTTTTTCCCCCCGGGCCACAAGTTTAAACCCTCAATCAAATCTCAGATAGAGCTCTGATGACGCTCAGATTTATTTGCAGACAGTTTGAAACTTTATTAAATCTGACGGCTCGTTTGGCGTTCACTTCCTGCAGAAGAAGCTCCACTCATCACTGATTAATGTTACATTTTTTAAGTTTGGACTCTGGTGCTCCACCCTATTCAGACTTTTGTGTGTCTGAGCATCATTCACACACTTTTTATGCTTCGTCTCTGACAGCTGTCCGCCTCAGTTACTGTCGTGGTTTTTAAATCCTCCTTAAAAACACACTTTTTCCTCCCTGGCTTTTAATCAAGTTTAAGTGGACATCTTGCAAAAACAAAATTTTATTTATATTTTTTATTTATTTTATTATATATTTTTTTTATTTTATTCTATTGTTGCACTGTGTTTATGTATTTTAGTATCTTAGTTTTTACCGTATTTCCTGCAACTGTGATATCTGTACAGCACTTTGGTCAACCCCGGTTGTTTTAAATGTGCTCTATAAATAAAGTTTGACTTGACTTGACTTTACAAACTGGTTGTTTTGAGCATCAAAACCAGCGAAAAGACTTGTTTAATTATCAGAATCGACTAGAAATCGACTTTGGTCCAATAATGTTAAAAAGTAAAAACCAGAAGTCCGCCATCAGTCTACCAATCAGCACACTGACTTTATAAAGAAGGTCATTTTATGATATTTAACCTGTTCTGGTGAAAAAAATCTTAAATAAAAAAGGTTTATAAACCCGTTTGTCTCCATTTGTTAACAGACTTTTGACTGAAACAGAGTAAGATGGATAGTTACATTTCTCTTTTCATGTGCTTATTGATGAACTTCTATTAAAACACTTTAACATATTAATTTTTTATTTGCACTGTATGTTCTTCCAATAATTTTAACGTAAATCATTATTTTATGCTCCATTTTAATCTAGCTCTCTGTTCTTTCTGTCCTATTTTTCTCGCATTTTGTTTCCTTTTAATTGTATGTTTTACATTCTGTTTTATGAAATGTGCTGTATAAATAAAGCTGCCGTGCCTTGATTGTTTAATAAAATTGTTTTTCACATGTTTTCAGGTAAATAACAAATTTGTTTTATTTCCTTTTTTAGCCTTTTACAGAAATAAAACAGCACAAATCACAGAAACCACCAAAAAAGAGACGTAAACTGATAAAAAAAAACAAAAAAAAAAACATAAAAAGACCAAATAAGACAAAAACACAACCCAAAAAGTTTTCTTTCAACTCAAAGATACTGGAGATGGAGATAATGAGGTTTTCTTAGGAACTTTTTTAAGAACAAATTGAAAAAAACCCTGTGATTGAAGCTGGTTAATACCAAACAACTGTGTGAACATCTGGCCGATGGATGAAAACGTTTTGTTCTGAAGCTCGACAAATTTATGGGAACACAAGTTGAGTTGGATGCAACAATTAGAGCCAGTGATGCAGAATATAACACAAATTCACCAAAAAAGATGTAAACCAATAAAAAAAGACATAAAACGACACGAAATGACACAAAATCACCAAATAAAGATGTTAACTGATAAAAAAAATACATAAAATGATCAAAAAAGACAAAAAATGACCCAAAAAAAGTTGTAAAGTGACCAAGAAATGACACAAAATTACTAAAAAAAAGACACCAAATCATAAAAAAAAGACACAAAATAACCAAAAAAGATAATAATAATAGTAATCTGATCAAAAAAGGCAACAAAATGGCACAAAATGACAAAAAAAGACAAAATCATCAAAAAAGACATAAAATGACCAAAAAAGGCCAAAAAGATTCTCACAGAAGACACAAACAACTCAGCAGTTTAAGAACACCTTGATGGAGATAAAGAGGTTTTCTTAGGAGCTTTTTTAAGAACAAATTAAAGAAAAAAAACGCTGTGAATGAAGCTGATTAATACCAGAAATCTGCGTGAGAATCTGGCGGATGGATGAAGACGTTTTGTTCTGAAACTGGACTAATTTATGGGAACACAAGTTGAGCTGGATGCAACATTCAGAGCCAGTGATGCAGAATATAATCAGCATATTTATGACGCGATAAATCAGTTTGGATGTAAGCTCTGATCTGTGAACAGTTTGCTGCAGCTGTGAAGGTTAAAGTGATTTGTGGCGTGCAGATGATTGGACTCAGTTAAAGCTCGCAGTTATTCTCTAATCTGAATCAACGACGGCGTGAAGCTGCGACTCCAGTTTCTGTAACAACAGATTCACATTTCACACTCGATCCATCACTTCCTCGCTCGTTCTGCAGATCAGAAACAGCTTCTCTCTGGAGCTTTGAGACGTGCGGAGCAGATTAGGAGAGTAATCCCACGCAGAGGAACATCAACAGCTCCTAAAGTCAACAAGCAGCTGATAAAGCTGCACAACCAAAACACACCAGCACTCGGAGAAGTTAACCCGGTGACTCGTGAGCCGGGCGGCGAGGGAGACTTAAATAAACACACACGGGTCTGTCAGAGGAGTGTGTGTGTGTGTGTGTGTGTGTGTGTGTGTGACTCACTGAGATGTCCTTCTGAACCTTCTCGTACCCCAGCGTGACGGCGGCGCCTCGGCCGGGCGGGGACGGCGTCAGCGTGAAGCTGTAGGAGGCGGAGCCGTCGGGCTCGCTCAACGCCCGCTGCAGGTCGTCCACGTAGCGCTCCGTCTGCATCTCCAGCTCCTCCGCCTCCTCGCACACCGCCGCCTCGCTCACTGGGGACCAAAGACATGTTAAGTTACAGAGAGGACGACTGTGACCAAAAAAAGACACAAAATCATCAAAAAAATGTTTTAACTAACCAAAAAAATTACACAAAATGACCAAAAGAGACACAAAATGACCTAAAGAGACACAAAATCACCATAAAAAAATGTAAGCTGATCAAAAAAATGACACATTACACAAAATCATCAAAAAGACACAAAATCCTCAAAAAAATACACAAAACCACCATTAAAAGACGTAAACTGATCAAAAAATAACACAAAATCACAATTAAAATATGACAAAATGACGCAAATTCACCATTAAAAGATGTAAACTGATAAAAAAAAGACACAAAAAAGAGGTAAACTGACCACAGACACATACATTTACCACAAAAAAGACACAACATGACAAAAGAAAGACCCAAAATCATCAAAGAAAGATGTAAACTGATAAAAAAAAAAATAACAAAAAAAGACAAATTACCAAAGTCACAAAAGACCAACAAAAGCCCTTAAACTGAGAGCAGCAGAATCAGTCTGATGAAATTCAAAGCAAAGAAAAACGAAAAGACTAAATTTGAGTTACAACATGAAACAAAACAGGAGCACTATTGTGAAACAGAATGTGGTACAATTATGGTTTTATTCTCAATTATCTGGAAACTTTAGTGGAAACTGTTTGTCAGCTGCAGATTCTGAGGATGAGCTCAACACGAAGGATACCAGAGCAAAACTTTAGAAAAGTAGGGATGTGTAAAGTTAGGATTGAAAGCAGCTCAGATATAAAATAAAATTCTAACAATTGCTCACATTACTGATCTCCAGTGATGATTGATAAATAAATAAAAGAATAAATAAATAAATAATGTTATTCTGAGTTTCTTCACTGAGAGAATTCAGACTGTTGGAGGTGAAACTAATAAATCTTCCTCTGGCTTGATCTGTGACGAGGTCAACAACGCTCTAAACCCTCACAGGTGAGCTGAGCAAGGTGTGTGTGTGTGTGTGTGTGTGTGTGTGTGTGTGTGTGTGTGTGTGTGGTCGAGCAGGTGAGCTGGTGCAGGGATCAACGGAGCATAAATCTGCCAGGTCGGACAAGAGGAAATGTTGTGAGGTCGCAGCAGGTCGGGTGAGACTTTTATTTAACAATGTAAACTTTTATTTTGACAGTCTGCCTATTTTGTCTTTAACTCATGCTTTTATTTTGACAATTTCCCTGTTTTGTCTTTAATGTACGCTTTTATTTTGACGATCTCCCCTTTTGTTTTTAATATATGCTTTTATTTTGGCAATCTCCCCGTTTTGTTTTTAATATATGCTTTTATTTTGACAATCTCCCCATTTTGTCTTTAACATACGCTTTTATTTTAACAATCTCCCTGTTATGTTTTTTATATATGCTTTTATTTTGACAGTCTGCATGTTTTGTCTTTAACTTACGCTTTTTGACAATCTCCCCGTTTTGTCTTTAACATACGCTTTTATTTTGACAATTTCCCTATTTTGTCTTCAATGTTGCTTTCATTTTGACAATCTGCCTGATTTGTCTGTGTGTGTGTGTGTGTGTGTGTGTGTGTGTGTGTGTGTGTGTGTGTGTGTGTGTGTCTGTGTGTGTGTGTGTGTGGTCGAGCAGGTGAGGTGGAGCATAAATCTGTCAGGTGGGACAAGAGGAAACGTCGTGAGGTCACGATGGGTGAGACTTTTATTTACCGTCTCCTCTCCAGGCATCCTGTCCATCAGTCAGCAGCAACTGGAAGCCCGAAGCTAAGCCCCGCCCCTTCCAGGTCAACCGCAGGAAGTAGGAGGAGTCGGGCTCTGACGAGACGTGGACCTCACGCACTGACTCGTGCATCCCTGCACAACAAACACACAAAACACAAAAAAATCATCTCTGAGCGACGTTTACAGTTTAAATCTAATAATTCATACTTTAATAGATGTTGCATGTCCAGTACTAATGACGATCCAGTCATCTCACTGTGTCTCCATATATAATATTTGATGCTAATTTCCAAGAGATGGGAAAAGTGGTTAAGTTACAGAGGACAAAGAAGACAAAAAAAATACACAAAATCATCAGAAGACCAAAAATCTTTAATGTACAACTTTATTTTGACAGTCTGCCTGTTTTATATTTCATGTGTGCTTTTATTTTGACAATCGCTCCGTTTTGTCTTTAATGTACACTTTTATTTTGACAGTCTCCCTGTTTTGTCTATAATGTAAGCTTTTATTTTGAAAATCACCCTATTTTGTCTTTAATATATGCTTTTATTTTGACAATCTCCCTGTTTTGTCTTTAATGTACGCTTTTATTTTTACAGTCTGCCTGTCTTTAATAAATGCTTTCATTTTGACAAAGCCATATCAGGGATAAAAGAGGTTAAAGTGTGCACCTGGGAGTTTCATCTGCACGTTTCTAATTAGATTTCTGTCATTTTCTACAAAATAAAAGTAGTTGTGAGCTTCTTTCTCCTCAGGTTTAACCCTTTACAGTACACGGTGAAGCTCAGTGTGTAATCTGACAACTGGAGGTGTGTCAGTCCAGCTGGTGTTACATCATTCTCCTGACATGTGTCGCAGCCTGCTGTTCAGGTGCCAGCCAGCACTTTATTCCTCCTCCTCCTGTTAAACTAAAAACTAAGAGACTAAGAGACAGCTCCTATGTGTGCAGCAGCGTCTGCAGGGGGCCAGTTATTGTTTTATTGAAGACATATTGCAGGTCCGGAGGGAGAACGGATCTGTAAACCATCAGAGACCCCATGAGGCTTGGCCAGGAGAAAGCTCCAGCCCCCAAAAGAGAAAACAAACAGGGAGCTGCTGCTGTTTACTGTCTGCTGCACAACAATCACAGAGGAGTCATCAGCCTCAGGCTCCTCACACCTCTACCATTATACATCTATAGAAGGAGGAACATGCATGGAAAATACAACACGTTAAATAGTGCAAAGGTTAAAAGATTGTCAAAATAAAAGTCTACATTAAAAACAAAACAGGGAGGTTGTCAAAATAAAAGCAACATTAAAGACAAAACAGGGGTATTGTTTAAATAAAAGCGTACATTAAAGACAAAACAGGCAGACTGTCAAAATAAAAGCGTACATTAAAGACAAAACAGGCGGACTGTAAAAATAAAAGCATACATCAATGACAAAACAAGGATATTGTCAAAATAAAAGCATGCATTAAAGACAAAACAGGAGGACTGTCAAATTAAAAGCGTACAATAAAGACAAAACAAGGAGATTGTCAAAATAAAAGCATGCATTAAAGACAAAACAGGAGTACTGTCAAATTAAAAGTGTACAATAAAGACAAAACAGGGAAATTGTCAAAATGAAAGCATGCATTAAAGACAAAACAGGCAGACTGTAAAAATAAAAGAATGCATTAAAGACAAAACAGGGAGATTGTCAAAATAAAAGCATACAATAAAGACAAAACAGGCAGACTGTAAAAAATAAAAGCCTACATTAAAGACAAAACAGGGAGATTGTCAAAATAAAAGCATGCATTAAAGACAAAACAGGGAGATTGTCAAAATAAAAGCATAAAAGTGGAATGATGCAACAAAATCTGAACTATACTGCTGGGAAATTATAGACAAAAGTGGATATTCTGTTTAGATAAAAGATTTAATTTTAACACTTTACAGCCTCTTACTCTGCTGTTATGGGTTTTTACTTTTCCAGTTTATTTATAACGCTGACTTTACATTTTTACATCTTTTTCAATGTGTGTACATTTAGGGGTTTTTTTTGCACTGTATTGATAGTATTTTTGTTTGTTTGCACTCTTTCCTACTTTGTTCTACAACTGCTGCACAAAAACAAAGTTCTGTCCCATTTTATCCACCTTTTTATGATCTTATTCTTGTATTTGCTCCAGTATTGTAATGTCTGGGCTCTTTTTTCTTGGTTTTCCCCTTGATAAATGTAATCATTAAAAGCTGACCTTTGCTGTAACCAACATGAGGTATTTATCATGCGTTCCCTTCACTGAAACATGTCAGGAGCAGCAGTTATATAAAGTGTAAACACAGGTTTTCCTCGCTGCAGCTCTGTTGTGTAAAGTGAAAATGATGAGTGCAGCTCCATGCTAACGTGTCATCACAGCTGCTGTACCACTGTAATGCTCTAATACACAGCAGCAGCCTCTCATTAGCTGTGTAAGTACAGGCTCAGCAGTTAGCTGCATGCTAATGACCGGCCACAGCAGCAGCAGCTTGCTCACACACACAGACACCTTCAGCTCTTTAACTACATCCGAACAACACCTGCAACACCGCTAAATATGCGGAGGAGTCGTTCATTAAACTTAAAGATGCTTCAAGATTCTCTGTAGCAACAAGTGCATCTGTCTCTGCTATTCCAAGTGTTTCAACCATGAAGCTGCACAACTCTGGAGATGCTGCTGTTGGTCCAGACTGAAATATCTCAACAGCTTCAGGATGGATTGAATGGAAAATTCATCATCCCAACGCCATAAATCTGACTGGCTTCAGTCTGAACAATAACTGGATGGACAGTCAAGTTCACTGCAGATATTTTATCATCCTACTTAGTACAGAACAGAGAGATTTAGTGTGAATCCCCAGAGGCCCCACGGTACTTTTAAACTTAATTTTATCCCCATACTTGAGTCACGATTCATTCCATTGCGATTTAACTGTTTTCAATTCAATCAAGAATTGTTTTGTCCAGTAAGAGAAAATTCTCTGTCTATTCATCTCACTTCAGTCTTTTAATTTCTCCACAATGAGAGTCAAACCCACAGACTGACCAACAAAGTATTCAGTCAAACTGAACTGAACTGATATCAAACATGTATGGACGACAACAAAACTTCCCGACATGATATCCTGAGGCACAATTTCTCCTTTTTTGGGTAATTTCTACTTTTTCTGGTAATTCTACATTTTTCTTGCATTTTTTCCTTTTTTCTGTTAATTCTACTTTTTTCGGAGAAAAAAAAAACCCTTAGTCTTACTTTGAAGCGTTATTTCGACAGCTTCCGACACGATATCCTGACGCACAATTTCTAATTTTTTTCTGATAATTTTACTTTGTTTCTTGTAATTTTGACCTTTTTTTCTGGTAATTCTACTTTTTCTGAAGGCAGATTAACTGGTTTCTTACACTAAAACTTTAAATTAAAAAAAAAAAATTAATTTAATTTAAAAATATTTTTTTTAAGAAATCTTTTTCTTTTTTTTTAAAACAAACTAATTTTGCAGTGTTATTTCCACAACTTCCTGACACACATGGTGCCTATAGATTTCTTAGATCTTCTAGTGTCATATCTCCAGCATATTCATAAAAGTGAGCCGTCTAAAATACTGACCCGCCGGCCATCAGAATGCTAAATATCGAAACATCAACATAATATTGCCCCATATTTACCCCACCTCTAATATCCTACTACATCCAGCCACATTTTGCAGTCTGCAGCCAGCATGCTTTTCTAGGTATTCTCACCCACAATTCTCTGCATTGCAGAAGATCCATCACATCATCTGAGCTGCAGGGAGAACAGACTCATTGACAGACGCCACAACAGACAGATGAACAAGAGTTGATGAGAGGGATGATGTAAAAAGTCCCATCTGTCTGCACTGCATGCAATAGAAGGCACTCTGCAGCTACAGTGTACTACATGTACTAAGAGGAAAAAATAAAAAGTCTGGAGCACAGCATTTACCTTTAAACTCAAAAAGGCAAAAGGGCTGTTAACGACAGACAGAAAACATTAACAATTAATTTACCAAAAAGCAGAGAGAGGCCTGAGGAAACTAAACTAAATGTGCAATATATATATATATATATATATATATATATATATATATATATATATATATACGTTTTTTTGCCTTTAATTTATTTTTTATATTTTCATGGTCCTTATGTCCTGGTCCAATTATTTTTTATGTTTAAAAAAAATTAGACCTTTAATTTTAAAAAAAAGATCACTATTTCTTTTGTCTTTTATTTATTTATTATATATTTTTTGAAAAAAAAAGTTGGACATTAAATTAAAATAAAACCAATCTCGGATCAGCTGAAAACTTTTTTACTTTTGACTTTTTTAGAGCTCCGTGTTTCTCTCAGCACAGCCTACAGTAACAAACACATGATGATCTTATAGAAAATGATGCATCGCTGCAGATTAAACTACCAACAGGATATGAAGAGTTCAAATGAGGAGAAACCTGAAACTTCTACAGCAGGAAAACACAGCAAACACATTAAAGCAGCAGGAACATTAATACAGAAACAGCAGGTTAGGATTGGTGGAGCAGGAGCAGAACTTTTACTGCAGTAAATCACCTGAAAATAATGATCAGACACAATGAATGATGCAGTTAGCTGTTAGCAGTTAGCCGCTAACTGTCAGAAACTGTTTGTAAACAGAAGAAGCTTCAACACGTGAAGAAGAAGGAACATGACTCCTCCGACAACAACAGGACAGTTAATTCTCACCTGCAGCTTCACCTGCTTCACCTGCTCCACCCGAGACGGTTTCTTGAGGAGAATTTAACGTTTATTTGGTTTAAAAAGAGCTGCACCGGGGAGAAGAGCTCTGCGTCATCACCAGGCGACAGCAGCCGAACAGCTGATTTCAACGGCAGTGGGCGCAAGCGAAACACGTAGTTTGTATTTAATAATATTATCTAAAAACACGTGGTATATATTTAACAATATATATTTAAAAACACGTGGTTTCTGTCTAATAAAACTGTTTAAATATTACCCAGAATACTATCAAAATAAATGTAATAAATGTATGTATGTAATAAAAAATATAAATATAAATTAAAAAATAAAGTTAAAATAAAAATTAAAAATTAAAATTAAAAAATTAAAATGTAATTAGAATTCAAAATATTTAAAACAAAATATATTAACCTCAATAACTCCGTAGCTACATTTGTTATTGATCATATTTCATATTTACTTAATATTATATGATTATGGGAAAATGTTTGTTTCTTCAAAAACCCAAGAAAAGAAGACAAATGCTTGAAAATAAATAAATAAATAAATAATGTCTGTTGTGTTGTATATGTGCACTGTATTATTAAAGGTGTAAAAAAATAGGGTAGAGGTAATAACAGAAACATTTACTTTACTGATTACAATTAATCAGATTACAAAAAATGAGTAACATTAAAAATCTCAGATTAAATTTGAAAAAGTTTCATTGTCAAGGCTACTTTATTAATACATTAAATAATACATATTATCATACATATTATCATATTCAAAATATAATAATAATAATAATAATAATAAATAGCATTATTATTATAGCATCAACATAATATGTTTTACAAAGATCAAATAATATTGATAAAAAGCTCTTTAAATCTTGAAAACATCTGGTTTACAGGATAAATAATTATTTTTTTTTATACTTATACTAATTTGATGCTAATATTTTTGTACTTCAAGTAAAAGGTACAAAAGCATTTACATAAAAATAAACATTATGGTAAATATAGTTTAGTTCTCTGATGTGCAGGTAAAGACAACAGGAAATTACCTATACAACTCTGAGACTTTGTGTCTTTTTGTCCCTTTGACCCAGTTTGGGAGGACGGCAGAGAGCAGACAGAGATCTGATGTTAAAGTTGAATATAACGATGTTTCTCGTCTCCGTTTCCTCGTCAGAGGGGCAAAGGAAACAAGCTGCGTGCCACATGTTGTCGGGAGGGAAATGAAGGATTACTGCAGAGTTCTGCAAACACAAACTCTCTCCAACAATAATTACTGCAGGAGGCTGCTTGGACACTACAGAAACTCTCTGAGGCCCAAATCAGCTGTTCTCTAATGTTTAACAGTTCAGGTAGAGTTACCTGCAGCTTAGGACGCCTCTCTGCTGTGAGACAGATCAAGTTTCACTCAGAGAATCTCTGAGTAAATTCTGACTCTGTGGTTCCTTCAGACCTCAGATTGCCCAACAAGCTTCGCTAAACCTCTTCCCCCAAAACTCTGATTGTCCAATAATTACTGAGCAATCACAACTAGCTTTCTCTGTCAGTGTTCGTGCACATGGAGCTGGAGGAGCTTATAGTTTTAGTCTCTTTAAAATAAGAGGTGGAAAGTAAATTGACTTTCTGTATTAATGTTCCAGCTGCATTGACAAGATGACATAAAAAAAGGCATAAAATGACAAAAAAAGACACAAAATGACCAAAAAGAAGATGTAAAATTGCCAAAAATAAGACACCAAAAAAGGCACAAAATCACAAAAAAAGACACAAAATGACAAAAAAGGCACAAAATGACAAAAAAATTACATAAAATTACAAAAAAAGACACAAAATGACCAAATAAGACACAAAATGACAAAAAGGCACAGAAATTCCAAAAAAGCACAACATGACAAAAAAGACACAGAATTACACAAAATGACCGAAAAAAGACACAAAATTACCAAAAGAGGACAAAAAAAGGCACAAAATGACAAAAAGGACACAAAATGACCAAAAAAATGCCACAAGAGGCACAAAATAATCAAGAAAAGATGTAAAATGCCAAAAAAAAACACACAAAAAGAAGTTAAATGACCACAAAAAGAGAAATTGATGATCAAGACAAAATGATATCATTTTAAACTGAATATCTTTTAGTTTTAGACTGAAAAGAAGAGGTTTAGAGACATCACTTTGGGCAACATTTTTCATGACTTCATGGACAAAACATAGAAAATAGTGGTCGGATTAATAAATGATCAATAGCCGTATAGATATATGAAAACAAATAGTTTGTGTATAATTATTTGCAGTTAATTTAACGGGTTAGAAGGAGCTGTACATTGGCCGCTCACAGTTTTGTTTGAGCTCCAAAACTAAATGTTTTTAAAAGTCAAGTAAATATTTGATTGTTTCTGTTGTTTACGTAAACAATAAAGTGTAGGTGATGTATTTTCAGTGTGAGAGCAGAGAGCTCGATGTGTTTCTGAGCCTGGCGCTGGAAGCTGAAAGACTCGGGTATGAACTCTGTTGTGTTTGCTTAAACGTTTCTGTTGATCCCGACAGTAATTCCTTCCTGTTTATGTTTTTCTGTTTCTCACCGTGATCTTCTTTAATTTCTCCCAGGATGTCCATCACACTGTGCCCTGCTTCACTGTTTGTACTGCTTCCGTTGGTCGATTAAAGTCTCAAAAACTAATAAATTATCCTTTATGCAGTATTTAAAAAGGATCAGAAGCAACTCTTAACTCAATAAATCATTTTAAAAAAGCAATATCTGTAAAAGCCAGTAATAAAGTCCTTTAATGTGGAATTAAAAGTAAAAAGTAAATAATAAAATAACTAAATTCTACAAAGAAAAACATCGGCTATGAAAGTCATAATAAATATGCTATAATTATAGGAACATTTTAGATTCTGGATGATGCAATGTGTAAGATGTGGCCAAAATTTTAGTTTAAAGAGAGATTTCTCTCAGGAATTTGGTGGTGGGGACCAAAAATGGAGCTAAAAAAGGGAAATTAGATATAAATTCACCAAGTGACTCAAACCCTTCAGCAGCGTTTCCTGCCGTCAGCTTCCCTCTAAAGTTCTGCTGCAAACTCATGAGGCCAGTTTGTGTTTGATGATGATAGAACAAGTAAAACTGGAGGTAAGGTCAAATATATTTAGTATAAAATGCTAGAGGTGTGAATCAACGTATCTGCCCCACTACACAATTTTACCCCAATACTTGAGTCACGATACAATAATATTGCGATTTTAAGCATTTTGCGATATGGTGAGTGTATACACTTTATTGAGATTTAACTGTTTAGCTACATTTTGTGTCCACAAAATTAAATCTAATCAAGAATTGTTTTATCAAATAAAAGAAAATGTTCAGTCTATTCATCTCACTTCAGTCTTTTATTTCTCTGATTGGTTTTAGGTTGCATATTATTAGTTGTAGGTCTGTTTAGGTGACCTTTTAAAAAAAAAAGTTGGTCAGTCGGTCCTCTGTCAACATGAATATATTCAATAATTTTATTGAATAAACATTGCATCTGTTGCAAATTCACATCCGGCCGGTATTTTACATTTTCATGTAAGTTATTTGTCACGCCCCTGGTGTGTAAAGGCTTTACCCTGTTGATTCTTACTCACACTGCAGATTATTTGGTTCTTACCAAGATAAAAAAGACTACGTATATTAAGAAGTGTTAGATAATTTATCTGGACGTTGTGGGGAGAGGGATGTCTGGAATGCCCTGCTTATCCTACTGCCCCCGCGACCCGGCCCCGTTAAGCGGAGGAAAATGGATGGATGGATCATTTATCTTGTTTTAAGAATTAATTTCATTTTTTAAGTGTTCAACATGTTTATTTCTAGATTTAATCATCTTAATTCAAGAAATATTGTCAAGTGAAATTATCTGTCCATGCAGCAAGATCATTTCCCCTCAGATTTAGTGTTTTTATCTTGTTTTTAGTCACCTCATTTTTGCAGTGCACTTTAACCAAGTCATCGTGGTGCCTAACCTTAACCAAAGAGCTTCGTCACATGTACAGTGAAAACAGTTTGCAGCAGTTCAGAAATGTTCACATTCAGCATATTTGTGGTTCAGAAACGTTGAGATTCTTTGTTATCTTGGTTTGCAGAAACATAACATACCGACTTTTATTCTGGCAGCTGGGCTGACAGGACTGTAGCGCCACCTGGTGGGAAAGTCTCCTCACAGAAGAAATAAAAACATTACAGACTGGATCTTTTTCTTGGCGTCTTTCAGTCAAAGATACCTCGGTTAAAAAAAAAAAAAAAACTCTTATTCTTTTCTCTTCTTTTCTTCTTTAACATATAGCACTCCTTAGCAATGACAGTTAGCTCTTAAAGTTATGTACTTACTCGATTCCTATGGTCTATGTCTAGTACCATCAGGTTGAATGCATTTATTGTAAGTTGCTTTGGACAAAAGCGTCTGCTAAATGACATGTAATGTAATGTAAAAAGAAGTTTGAAGCATTATGACATATCTCTACAGGCCAGACCCAGACCAGCTCTGAACCTGGTCCAAACAGTGATTGACATCGAGGTCTGAGTGGTTCTGGACCAGACTAAACCACCAGTCCACTCTTGTTCCAAACACTGATCTTAAAGTTCAGATCAGATGGTTTGTTCCCACAGCGGCAGAATCCTGCGTGTGCCAGTCTAAATAAATGACCTCGTCCTGGACTCTGTTGACCTTTTCTATCAGCAGCTCGGTGAATAAACTCTTTATTCTGCTCAGAAACAAACGCACGTCCGAGCCGAGGGGTCCAAACATCTGAGTGCTTATCATTCAGCGGTTTAAGGAGAAACCTGAAGTCACCAGCTGCTCTCAGCCAACATAAAGAAGGTTTCTGAGAAGCTGCTTCGCTCAGCGTTCCACCACAGATCCAGCTGGAGAAAAGAGCTTTTGTAAACGTAAAGAATAAAAGATTCTCGTCTCTCTCCAGCAGTACCAGGGGGTCGGTGAATATGTTGGACAGTAATAACATCAACAATAAAAACAATAACACAAACACAAGCACAGATGTGTTTACACAGACGTCTAGAAGCCAGTTTGTTAACTGATTGAGGCAGATTAGTGAGGCCTGCAGCAGGACGGAGCCTCTATCAGAGCCTCTAATTAAACACAGACGACGCTTTGAGTCTCTGTATGAAGACAGAGAGGGAGTATGAGAAGAAATATCAGACCTGAAACTATCAGAAACATGCAGATTTAATGCAAACAATAATGTTTAAAGAAAAACTAAAGCTGTTAGTGTTTTTTGGCCACTAGGGGGCAGCAGACTGAAACATTTACACATAACTTATCCATTATTATCACCTTATTAAAAATGCTTCTGGAGAGAAATAGAAAACGCAGTAACAGATTCTGGATTCATATTTGATCAGTTTGACAGTTTGATCTGAGTTTTGCTGGACATCAGTCATCCAATATGAGATAAAGGTTTGGGATTGGCCCAGTGGAGGCCATTTAAGACAATTTGTGTGAATGGGAGAGAGTCCAGATGCATTGGCTGGTTAGCTGACATAAACTTGGGGAGTACAGTTTCATCATTACTGAGCTGATGGAAATAGGAGAGAAAACTGAAGAGAATGATCCTCTAAATCAGACCTTGGCAATAGAAATCAATACAACCTTAGTGCTTTTATTTTGAAGGCTGTTTTAGCCATGTGCATTTGTTGCACAAAATCCTGAGTTACCCTTTTACCTTGTCAAAAACACTTGTTGCTTTTTGCTTAAAATAAAAAAAATTGCTGGTTTACTGCATAACATTCAGGTCCATTTACCATTTTTTCTGTCTATGTGTAATAAGAGCACATAAATAAAACATAATTGATTTTTACCACTTTTATGCAAAAAAATCCCCACAAAATTGAAATTTAACAGCCTGAAACCAGTGGTCGAACCTGAAAATAAACTTCATGGACTATAGAAACCATGGAGGAAGTTTCATGCTTTAGTCATAAAATGCACAATATCTTCCATATATTATGAGCTTATCTGCCCCACTATATGTCATGTGGCCCCTTGGGGAAATGATTTGCCCACCCCTGCTCTAAATGCTGCTTTTTGTTTCTTCTCTCCTCTGTTTCATGGAATGACTCCACAGAGTTTCTCCACATTATGAGAAAGTGACTCTGACTGCGCCGTGGACCCACCCGGAGCCTTTAGAACTGGTTTGGACCCGTCAGATAAACAGAAACATGTTTCCCCCCGGCAGCTCCAGGCGTCCCCGAAGGGCCCGGGCAGACAGCTCAGCCTTATTAGCTCCAATAGAGTCAAACAGATCCACACGGGGCCTTCAGCCTCTCTGTCATTAAGTCTTCACTTTCATCTCAGGGATCCTTCCTTCCGCCCGTCTGCAGCATCGGCCTGCGTCAGGCTCTTCAGGCCAGATCCTGCAGTAATGACTTCCAGCTCAATCTGCAGGTGACAAGCGCTTCCTGTCCGCCTGAGGACAAACGCCGACACTGAAGACTCTCTGGTGTCTCCGAGTCCTGTCTCCGTCATACTGAAGCCTTTTTCTGGATTCTTCTGTCTGTTTCTGTCAGATAACCATTCATTTTAATGCCTGGTACAACTAAAGGTACATTTGTTTGGATAAATAAAATGATAACAACAAAAATAGCTGATAAGAGTTTACTTTTTGAGCTGATATCTAGACATTTTCCATGGTTTTCTTGATAATAACCAAAATCATTATCAAAAATGAATAAGAAATTGAAGAGAAAACAAGGGTCTAATCATTTTTTCCGTGACTGTATGTAGCTGTCAAAAACTGTGTTTCTATTAAAGCTGAAGACAATTTGAAGTGAAATGTTGCATGAAAGAAAATGTGAATTATTGAGTTTCCATCAATAAACAAAGCTGCAGTAACATACTTTGGTCAGCAGGTGGAAGTGTAATGTGTTGCTGTAGGCTAATCCATCAGTAAACAGGAGAAAAAGAAGAGAGAGAACAACAACAACAACAACAACAACAACAACAACAACAACAAGAGAGAAAATGGAGAGAAGATTAAGATTAAGGTTTCCTTGATTAGTCTCACAATGGGGAAATTTTCAGAGTTACAGCAACAAAGTGGAAAGCACAATAACAATAAACAAGCAGTAAAAACTAGAAATACCAAAAAGATATTAGCAAATAAACAAGTAAAAAATATATTGAAAGTATTAACAATTTACAACTTAAAAAAGTAGGAAAAGTATTAACAGCTTCTTCTTCTTCTTTTGGGTTTCAGCTGATCAGTCATGTGAGTTAATTTTCTATATTCCATCTCCTGTTTAGAGCATTAACTATTTTTCAATAAAGACAAAAACACCTCAAGCAAGTGTAAAAACTTTTATGCGCTTTTTGAAAGTTTTATTGATTTTTTTGTGTGTTTCCATCAAGCTTTTCTCATGAGCATCAAAATATGCTGAGAAATTCATTGTTAGATAAATGTTCATTGCAGCTTTAAAACTTGGTCAAAGCAGCACTTTTACATTTTGTGCAGAAATTAATTCACCCAACAAGTCTTCTACCCTCAGATACGACCCACGGGAACATCTGTAACGTCTGGCAGGAGATCAACCTTCCTCATATCCAAAAACAATCACTGTTTTAAACACATCGTTAACGTTGTGAAATAGTGGCATTTGATTATGTTTCGGTAACAAACTACCTGGTTAAGGTTATAGGGGAAAAGTACATGCTTAGTAAAAGATGTTTAAAAGTAAAAGACATGCAACTGATTGACAGCTGGTTACTGTTTGTATCAAACAAACAGGAAGAATTGCATTTGTTGGGGACTATTTTCAGCAGCGGATCAATCATCAAACATTTGGTGCTGTAGAGTGGCAGCAGGACGGTACATGTCTATGTGTGTGTGTATGGGTGTGCGTGCATGTATGTGTGTGTGTGTGTGTGTGTGTGTGTGTAGTTTAGCTGATTTCATATTATGTGTGTGCGTGTGTGTGTTTCTGTATGTGTGTGTGTGTGTGTGTGTGTGTGTGTGTGTGCATGTATGTGTGTGTATGTGTGTGTGTGTGTATGCATGTATGCATGTATGTGTATGTGTCTGTGTGTGTGTGTGTGTGTGTGTAGTTTAGCTGATTTCATATTATGTGTGTGTGTGTGTGTGTGTGTGTTTCTGTATGTGTGTGTGTGTGTGTGTGTGTGTGTGTGTGTGTGTAGTTTAGCTGGTTTCATATTATGTGTGTGTGTGTGTATGTTTGTGTATGTGTGTGTGTGTGTGTGTGTATGCATGTATGTGTATGTGTGTGTGTGTAGTTTAGCTGATTTCATATTATGTGTGTGTGTGTGTGTGTGTGTAGTTTAGCTGGTTTCATATCGTGTGTGTGTGTGTGTGTGTGTGTTTTCATGGCGATGAAGGAAAACGTCACTACCAATAATTCTCAGTTGATACATTCGTCATTTCTTTGGATCTTTCTGGGTAATTGTGGGTTTCAGTTGTTTTTATGCCATTTTAATCTATAAAAGAAAACTGATTTATTGTTTTTACTCCACAGTGAGGCTGCAGCAGCTCCAGCCGGCTGTCACAGTGTGTTGGTGGTGGCGGTGGTTCAGAGGGTTTTTGGGTCGGGGGCGTTTAGGTCGGCAGTTAACCTGTGAAGTTTTGCTACAGTAGCAGAAATAAAAAGCAGAAACTCCCTGTTAGGTTTTTACAGTGAAACAGTTAAAACACAGGCAGTGAAGTTCATTAGTGAGGCGACGCAGAGGGGCCGAGGGGGCCGAGGGGGCCGAGGGTGGGGTCCTCTGCATGGCACGAAGCTGCAGCAGCATGAAGATAAACCTGCATCCAGGTCACAGAAAGCAACATGAGGATGCTTCACACTGCAAAAAACATGAAGCTTACCAAGTATTTTATTCTTACATCTAGCAATAGTATCTTAATTATGTTGTTTTGAGTATAATTTACCGTAACTTTATATGCTTATTTAATTCTTCTTCTTCTTCTTCTTCTTCTTCTTCTTCTTCTTATTATTATTATTATTATTATTATTATTATTAGGGACCCTATTGAAATTGTTAATATTATTATTATTATTATGTGCTTCTGTTATTATGTTATGGTTTAAATACTTTCAGGCTATTCAACTGTTGAATCTGGTGAGTTGTTACCTAAAATATTGGTTCCAGTTGAGAGTTGAATGATATTTCAAAAGCATTTTCTAACCACCAGAACATGCTCGTTTCAAGCATCACTGGCTTATTGTATTGTTACTATAGTCGGGTCACAATGGCTCAGAATAAGTAGATTTGCATTCATTTCAAGATATCATTGGTTTTCATCCAGTCACTGGTACAAGGCATTGGTAATTTTTTTTTACTTATATAAAGAAATCTTACAAAGAAACATTTACTTATTGCACTGGCAGATAATTGTACTTGTTTCAAGCATGTATTTGCTTAATTGTAGTTATTTATTTATTCGTTTTTGTCAGTTGGTTTTTGCAGTGCACATGTATGTGAGGAGTTAGATGAACCAACACTTTATCACTTAGGCCAGAAAACAAACAAGGAAAAAACTAAAACAGCACTTTTCAAAAACCCAGGGAAAAAATGTTTTCATTCTGCAAACTAATCTCCATCCCTGTTGGCTTCTCTTTAGTTTTTTTTTTGCTCACAGTAATAATCTCTTTCTGTCTTATTAACTATGATGAACATTGTCAGCTGCTTTCTCAGAATCCTGAATTCTAGAAACACCAACAGAAAGTCAACAACTGGTGAAACGCCACATCCTGAATCAGGAGCGACCTCCCATGTGCAGCCAGCTGTAAGAATCTTTGTAATTATGCATGCAAAATGTTTTCTGTTAAACCTGTTCTCTGGTTCTGAGTCCTGCAGGCTGAGTTTACATATGTTTTCTTTAATCCTGCACAAAATACATTTTTCAGTTGCTTTTTGTTGCTTTCCTTGCAGTGAAACACAAAGGCCCAGAGGGTTCGGAGGGTTTACCTGGACGGCATCAGTTCTGCAGGTATTTGAGTATAAAATAAATTATTAGGCACATTTAAATATAACGACCTGATGATCAGAGGATTACCAAAGTTATGTTTGTGTTTGTGTGTACGTTTATGTGTGTGTATGTATGTGTGTGTGTGTGTGTGTGTGTATCTATTCGTGTGTGCGTGTGTGTGTATGTATCTATTTGTGTGTGTGTGTGTGTATCTATCTATTCATGTGTGCGTGTGTGTATGTATGTATCTATTTGTGTGTGTGTGTGTGTGTGTGTATGTATATATCTATTTGTGTGTGTGTGTGTGTATGTATCTATATGTGTGTATGTATGTATGTATGTATATATGTATGTATTTGTGTGTGTGTATGTGTATGTATGTGTGTGTGTGTGTGTGTATGTATTTATGTGTGTACGTTTGTGTGTGTGTGTATCTATCTATTCGTGTGTGCGTGTGTGTATGTATGTATCTATTTGTGTGTGTGTGTGTGTGTATGTATCTATTTGTGTGTGTGTATGTATGTATGTGTGTGTGTGTGTGTGTGTGTGTGTGTTTGTGTGTACGCCTGTATGTGTATGTGTGTATGTGTATGTGTGTGTGTGTGTGTGTGTGTGTGTATGTATTTATGTGTGTGTAGAGTTTAAGGCTGAGAGCAGCAGAGTGGATGTTGGGCAATCCTGCAACACAAAGACAATAGTTGGAGGAGAGACCCCCGCTCTGCTCCTCTTAAATTGGATCCAGGAGACGTCAGTGAAAGAGCCCTCTGTGCTTTTGTTATGAGGCACACACACACACACACACACACACACACACACACACAGCCTCTCCTGTGGATGAGTTGTGTAATCGGGCTGAGCGAGCTGGCAGCCGGCAGCTGTCTGGCTGCAGCTCCTCTCTGCCTCCATGAGAACCAAGCACCAGGCTCTGTGGAAACCAGACACAGGGGGGTCTTCTGAGGGTAACCTCCAGGAGCCTCTGTGTCCCCCACAATTTATTATTTACTTTAAACTTCACTTCTTAGCCAAGCGGGGAGGCTCTGGAGCAAAAACAACTCCACTTAGTGTAAGCAGCCGGCTGGTGGACGCAACCAGAAAACAGTTTCATTTATAAAACGAGAAAAATATGAAGCTGGAGCTCACAGAGAGTCATTTCACTGATTAGTTCTGGACGATGTGAAACTTCTTTTGTTACTCAGAACTTACAGTCATCACAAGACAACAACAAGACGTAAACATGTTAAAGAACACAGCTGGGTGGAACTTTAACCCTCAACAAACCGTTTCATTTTCCTCTCTGTGTCCTTGTGTTTCACTGTAATATATAAAGTCTCTATAAATCTATAAGTCCTGCAGCTCTATGGAATCAGAATGACCAAAAAGAGACATTCAATTACCAAAAAAAGAGATGCAAAGTTTCCATGAAAGAACGTAAACTGACAAAAGAGTGCATAAATTGACAAAAAAAAGACATAAAATTACCAAAATAGACACAAAAATACCAACATAAGGACGTAAAACGACAAAAAAGATGAAAAGGACCAAAAAAAGACACAAAATTACCAATAAAGAACGTAAACTGAGAAAAGAGGACATACATTGACAAAAAAAGATATAAATTAACCAAAAAATGACATAAAATTACCAACATAGACACAAAAATACCAACTTCAGGATGTAAAGTGGCAAAAAAGATGTAAATAAACAAAAAACACACAAAATTAACCCAATAAAGTTTACTCTCCCTCTCTGTGTCCTTGTGTTTCTCTGCAACATATAGAATCTATATAAATCTTTAAGACCTGCAGCTCTATGGAATCAGCACAATCAGAACAACTCAAACATGTCTTACTGCAGAATAACACAGTTAGAATGACAGAAACCCCCCAAAAAAGAAAAAACACAAGTTGAATTACTTTCCAAGTGCCCACAAGTGTCACAAATTACCAAAAAATAACCAAAAAAAAGACATTAAAATATAGAAAATGGCATAAAATTACCAAAAATAAGACGTAAAAATACCAAAAGACATAAAAATACAAAAAATATGTAAAAAGACTAATTAAAGACAAACAATTAACAAGAAAAGACACAAAATTACAAAGAAACACAAATATACCCCAAAAAAGACATAAAAAGACCACAAAAGAAACAAAATTACCAAAAAAGGGTTAAGTGTTCTCCACATATTGAAGTACTATCATGGTTCCAGTCTCTCCTGTCCTCTCCCCTCTGCTCTGTGTAAACAGATTCTCAGTGAATATTTGTCACGTGACCGTTGGTCTCAGCAGAATCAATCATGTCTTCACAGTGTCTCTGAGGAGCAGAATTTAATGTTTTTAACAGGATCTGGTTAGTGCAAACACTTTATTTTAAATGGAGACACATGGAGAATGAAGAGATTCTGACACAAATATCAACATTTTAACTCAAGTTTGGTCTCTATTTTATAACAGGAACTTTAAAGATGATTCAAAGATTCAAACTCTGACGATAATGTCTGTTTTTACAGTTTCTTTCTTCGATAAATGGTGTATTTATGTGATTGTTGAAAGAAAAAAATGTGATGAGCTTACTGTTGACTCCTCACTTTATTCCACAGCTTTTAGTCCCATATGAGTCTGTATGTAGGGAGGTTTGGATGCACAATATTTTCAGCCTACTAGCAGGTGCAGTAGGTTGTTGTCAGCTCAGTCAATGTTCAGTCGGTCGCTGTTTTGTTAGATTTCACTTTCAGTTTTGTTTGGTTTACTCCACAAAACCACTTCTCTAAGGTTAGGGCAGAAAAGCTTCCTGGTTAGGCATCATAAAAGAGTTTAAAAAGTCAAATGAATGCACATAAATGCTGCAAGCGAAATTTTTATGCAGATGAAGAACCCATAACGTGGTTCTGCAGCAGCCTGATCCGGTTCTGCAGAGTTTTTGTCTGATGTGGACGAAACTGTAAGTTGTCCAAAGAGCTGAGGAGTTCCCAGAACCCTTTGCATCATCAGTGATGTAAGACCTTACTACACACTCTCCAGGGGAACACACACACACACACACACACACACACACATTCTTGTACTTCTATCTTTGTGAGGGCCCTCATTGGAACAGTGAATTCCCTTGCAAGGTTATAATAGTTTTGGATTTCACCAGTTTTTAGAGTGAGTTTGCTAGTTTTAGTTTAGTATTTTTTTTTTAAAATGCTTTAGTTTTAGTTTTTTGTAATGGGGTATTTGTTGGCTGGGAGATTAAAAGAGGTCACAGTATTTTTAGCCTTTATTTCCTTTGCCTTATCCATCTTCATTATGTATGAAAAAAGTGGACAAAGACGAAAATGAAGGACATTTTCACTATTATTTTAGTTAGTTTTGTAACCACACAATACAGTTTCAGTTAGTTATCATTATCATGTAAACTTAACCCTTAAAACAAAGGCTGAAATCTCAAAAAAGCCTTTAAAGAAGTAAGGACCGGCCGAAATGTCCTCACTTTGCAAACATGTCCTCACTCTGTTGGTTAAAAACATGTTCTGGTCCCCACTATGTAGGAAGTACAAGAACACACACACACACACACACACACACACACACACACACACATTTATCTCCATTGAGAGAATGGGAGATAGTTGTGGTGTGACCCTTGGTGTCGTCCTGTAACGAGGTGCGGCTGCTGACAGACTCAGTGACTGTCTCCTGCTGTGAAAACTATAAACAGACTTGTATTATCACATCACTGACCAGGACTTTATTTGTAGCTCAGAATCATCTTTTAAAGGGAAAAAGATGTTTGTTGTTTCCACTGAAATCAGGTTCTAATGCAGAACACAACATGGAAACCACCAGTCAGAACAAAATCTATTAAGACAAATAAGAAGTGACGAACATGAGGTCGCTGCAAAAAAACATGCACAAAAATGGAGACAAATTCCAATTAAAATAAGTAAGAGGTGACATATGTAAGTAGTAAGTATTTAATTATTTCCCTCTATATATTTATATCTGGATATGTAAATATGAGTATCTATATTATTTAATGTATAGGACCGGGGGCCCCGACTCAAAGTGTTGCTGAAAAAAGACAACTGGATCAGAAAGTGACTGCAGAGATGCTAAGCAATGACAAAGAGACGCTAAATGACTGAAAATAAGACACAAAACTGCAAAAAATGTTAAATGTATGTAATGCAAAAGTAATTACAGATGCAGAATGACCACAAGGAGACAAAAAAGCAAATAAAATAATAATAATTAAAATAGATGTAGAACAATCAGAGAAGCAACATGAGCAAAAAGTGACAAAATGACAACATATAAAAGTATTTGACTAAAAACAGATACAAAAAAGACAACAAGGCGACAGAATGACTTCAGAGATGCAAAATATGTAATGCAAATGTAAAAATAGATGCAAAACAGCCACAAGGAGATGAAAAAACAAAACAAAAAAAAAGATACAAAACAATCAGAATAAATGTCAAAATGATGACAGAGATGCAAAAATGACCCCACAGAAAAGTAAGAAGATGAAAAGCAGACACACCAAATGATCACTAAACCACTAAAATAGATGCAAAACAATCAAAGTTGCAAAATGGCCAAAAATAGATGCAATATGACGACAATAAGACAATAAATGAAAAGAACACAGAAAAGGAATAAGACTAAAATTAGATCAAATATGGCTACAGGGAGACACAGAATGACTTCAGAGATGCAAAGGATGTAATTTAAATGTTAAAATAGATGCAAAACAACCACAATGAGATTAAAAAAATGTGGGCCAAACAATCACAGACACAAAATGACCACAGGGAGTTGCAAAATAGCCAAACATTTATGCAATATGACGACAGACAATAAATTACCACACAGAGAAGGAAAATTACTAAAATTAGATGATAAATGACTAAAAGGAAATGCAAAAAAAAAATAGATCAATGCACAAGAAAAGCAAAGCAAAATGACTGCAGAAATGTGGCTGCTGCAGCTAAATTGCATTTATTTTTGCTATTTCAAAGTGCACAGTGCGCGTGTTTTACAGTGAAGCATCAGCTGAAGGTGCAGGTCCAGATCCTCTCCATCAGTAACGAGCAGCAGACGCTCAACCTGAACCACTGCTGCCCCCTACAGGACCATCTCAACATCAACGACTGAACAAGCACAAAGACAAAAAATGATGATTTGTCATGTTGACACATTTTCTGCTTACAGAGACAAAAATGTTCCTTTTTCTCTGCATCTCCATAACATTGATCAAAATTGTCACATTAATAGTGCTGTTTAACAATAATATCTTTCAGATAAGTTTTTAAGTAATAAAATAATAAATAAAAACAAATAACTATTTGACTTTTTGTTTGCATGTCCATAACATATATCTAAATTGTGACTTTATTTTGTTTAGGAAATAGTTGCATGCAATACAGGACCACCACACCAGGGTGTTGATAAGTGTCGCTTAGGGATTTAATGAGTTAAGGTGAAGCATAAAGCTGAATATGGGAGATTCTAGAAGATTTAAAGTGTTTGTTACACGGGTCTCACCATAGGTTCTTATGGGTGAAGGCGTCTAGCTGCAATTTGTAGTTGGTGAGCAGGTGTGAGAGCTGAAGTCTCCTGAAGGTGATCTGTCTTCAGGTCAAACAGCAGCTCAGAGAACACCGTCCTGAATATCAACAACACCTGTCTGTCATCAGCCTCAGCATCACACTCACCCCACACAGAAACCACAAGATACACACCAAGAATAATTAGTAACAGAGTTCTTTAAGATGCTGGATTTCACAACATGTCTCTTTCTGTTGTGGTTCAAACAGCTGCTGTTAATTCCAACGTCTCTGATTTCTTCATGAGAAGAAAACTCGACTGCAAATGTTTCCAGAGTTCAAACATGAGAACACAGAAACACACTGAGAGCAACTTCATCACTGTCACAGCTTACAAAAAAACTCAACAAAGAACTAAATTACAGTTTGTTAGTTACAATGATTTGATTAAATACTCAGATTTAAACTTATTGGCAACTATAAAGATGGTTTGTTGAGTAAAGAGTTTAAAGTAAAGAGTTTTGCCCCTTCTGGCAGCTTCTGATTTGTGTTTCTAAACTAACTTTAGAGTTTCAGGCTGCAGATGTGACACACTGAGCTATTTACAGAGTGAGAAACAGAGACCGATGCAGTTTAACCCATTAAGGCCTAAAGCGCCTGGAAAACCTATGGGCGATTTTCAAATGACCCCCTAAAACCAGAAGTTTTTCTGGAAATTCAACACCTACTAAATAATAGTTTTTTCAGCCTCTGTAGCAGATAAAAATGAAATTCAAAAAGTATTTGAGAGCTTATACCCGTGGCTTTCATATGAAGTTGAGTTTATTTGTCCAAACCTTCAATAAAGTTTTTTAAAAAAACAACAAACTCAGCAAATGTTACATTTGACTGAATAAAAAATCCTATGCATAATACTAATACATGCCCATTAGCAAGATGCAAACATGATATGACCACTAGAAGAACAAGACATAGTTCTCATTAGCCTACTGTAATAATATTTTTTTTTATCATAATAATAATAATAATACATTTTATATATTGCACTTTTCAGGGTACTCAACGACGCATAAAGTAATACAAGACATAAACAGTCATGATTTCTTATATCATCATCACAATCAATCAGCCTATTATTATTAATATATTATTAATAATATTATCTCCAGATGGCCACAAATCTGTCTGTTCTTTGGTGAAAATATGTCGTCTAAAAACATATTCCTCATCCATAAATGCCAGTCGATTGGTTCCGAGGGTTCAAAGTCCGGATCAGCAATGAAATTATCGGCGCTGTTTTCATCAGATCGCTTCCGTCACTTACTGCTGAGCTCCTCCGCTATAGTCGTCTTCCTCCATGATTTATAAGTTCTGGAAAAGTCCAATGTTGCATTGCGACACTCCCGCATGTATTCTGATCATGATTCTGATGCATTTCATTGGCCAAGAGACCGAAAATAGGTGGAAAAAAATACAAATACTACAAAATGACATATCCACTGTCCCGGCCTTAATGGTAGAGTGACGCAACAGCGCTCCCGGTTTTAATGGTAGAAATGCGGTAATGCTTTCCCGGCGTCAATGGGTTAAAGACCTGGGAAAAGTTCATAATTTGACCTTTTTTTACAGGAAATTGATGTTAGATTAACTGACAAGAAACAAGTAAATCTGCTGTTGTTTTATCTTGATAACTAAAGTTTTGTTTCAGCACCAGAACAAAGTAACACTGTGAATATACAGAAGAAGGAAACAGTTTATTAAATATACACAGAGTCAGAATGCGTCTGCAGATTCACTTCGCTGCACAAGAACATGAATCAGTCCGTTTATCTCAGAGATCAGAGTCAGAACTTCACCACTTTGGTTTGTTTGGGTTTAGTTTTCTTCACAGGAACGTGGAAGTCCTCGTGATCTGCACTCATGTTGTTGGACAGCCAGGGGACGGTCATGGAGTTAGCTGCAACCAGAAAATATAGATAAGACTCACAGTGGAGGAGGAGGAGCAGCAGGGACCGGTTTGAGCCGGTTCACGTGATACTATACAACAGAATGTAGAACTTCTGATTATCAAAGCAACATGACCAAAAATAGACAAAATGACCACAGAGGAAAGTATTTGACTAAAATATACTACCGGTCAAAAGTTTTAGAACACCCCAATTTTTCCATCTTTTATTGAAATTCAAGCAGTTCAAGTCAAATGAACAGCTTGAAAGGGTACAAAGGTAAGTGGTGAACTGCCAGAGGTAAATAAAAAAAGGTAAGCTTAACCAAAACTGAAAGATAATGTACATTTCAGAATTATACAAGTAGGCCTTTTTCAGGGAACAAGAAATGGGTTAACAACTTAACTCTATGGAGTCTTGGGCTATTTTGTCCATTTTTAAATTCTTTTCATGTCTTTGTAAGTCATTTTGTGTCTTTTTTTGGTCATTTTGTGTCTTTTTTTAGTCCTTTAGTCCAACATAAAATGTGATTTTGAATCTTTTTTTTACTTTCAAAACACTATCATGCTCAATAAAGAATTTTAAATGTTGCAAATGTGCATTAATTTCAGAGTACACTGAGATATTAAACTGCATCATTTTCAATTAAATTCTGGAAAAGTTGGTGTGTTCTAAAACTTTTGACCAGTAGTGTATTGACAAAACAACAAGGAGACAGAATGACTTCAGAGATGCAAAGGATGTAATGTAAATGTAAAAATAGATGCAAATCAACCACAAGGAGATGAAAAACGGACTAAAAATGCATGTAAAACAGTCATAACTTCTAAATGATGATAAAGAGATGCAAAAATGACTCCACAGAAAAGCAAGAAGACGAAAAACTGATGCAAAAACATTAACAGACACAAAACATTCATGAAGAGATGCTAAATGTCTGGCAGGACATGCCAAACTACTAAAATAGATGCAAAATAATCAGAGTTGCAAAATAGCCAAAAATAGATGCAATATGACAACAAAAAAACAATAAATGAGCACACAGAAAAGGTTAAATACTATAATTGGATGATTAATGGCTACAAGGAGCAAAGTGGATAAAAATAGATGCAGAACAATCCGAGAGGAAACATGACCAAAAAGAGACAAAATGACCACAGAGGAAAGGATTTGACTAAAAATAGACAAAGGACAAAATGTCGACAAGGAGACAGAATGACTTCAGAGATGCAAAATGTTTGTTAAAGGATGGAATGTAAATGTAAAAATAGACACAAAACAACCACATGGAGATGAAAAAATGCTTCTAAAAAGCTTCTAAATGACAGAGATGCAAAAATGACTCCACAGAAAAGTAAGAAGACGAAAAACTGATGCAAAGAACCTGATACTGAGAAAACTGCCCAAAATAGATGCAAAATGACGACAAAAAGACAATAAAGGAGCACACAGAAAAGGAAAAAGACTAAAATTAGATACAAAATGACGACAAGGAGACAGAGAATGACTTCAGAGATGTAAAGGATGTAATGTAAATGTCAAAATAGATGAAAAACAACCACCAGGGGATGCAAAACCACTAAAATAGATGCAAAACAATCAAAGTTGCAAAATGTCCAAAAATAGATCAAATATGACGACAAAAAGACTTCAGTATAACTTGTATAACTTCAGATTTAGAGCTCTTATAAGCAGCTGGAGGTCATTGTTTGATTTCCTCAGACTTACTTGCAGCCTGATGTTCTGGACAGTCTTTCTGAAAATGTTCCACTGAACCACAAACCCGACAGGAACCTCCTGCAGAGACACAAACACTCATTTAACCTGCTGTAAAATGTGCATTTAAATCAAACAGAATGTGATGATGTGTGTTTGTACCTTGTGCATAAAGTCCTTTGGGATTATCGGGACAGCCTCGGGACAAATGTCCGTTCTGTCCACAGATGAAGCACTTAGCGTACGGGTGTTCTCCTGTTAGAGAGAGGTTCAAAATGATTAAAGATGAATATTAATGGGTGACAGACGTGCAGCTGGGAGCGTCCAGCCTCCTCACCCAGAGCCGGGTCCACCTTAGCTCGACACTTGTGGATCTCGTGTTCGGTGGAGCCGCAGCGGTAACAGATGCCTCGACCCATCTCCTCGTCACGGTCCGCCTCAGGACAGTCGGCCAGACCGTGACCCGGCTTCCTGCAGTTAAAGCACAGCTGCAGGAGGAGAGGAGAGGAGAGGAGAGGAGAGGAGAGGAGAGCAGAGGAGAGAGGAGGGAAGGAGAGGAGAGGAGGAGGAGGTGAGGAAGGAGGAGAGAGGAGGGAAGGAGAGGAGAGGGAGGAGGAGAGAGGAGGGAAGGAGAGGAGAGGAGACAAGGAGAGGAAGAGGAGGAGAGGAGGGAAGGAGAGGAGGAGGAGGAAAGGAAGAGGGAAGGAGAGGACAGGAGGAGGAGAGGAGAGGATAGAGGAGCGAAGAGGGAAGGAGAGGAGGAGAGGAAAGGAGAGGAGGAGAGGAGAGGAAGAGGGAAGGAGAGGAGAGGAGAGGAGGAGGGAAGGAGAGGAGAGGAGTAGACAAGGAGAGGAGAGGAGGAGGAGGAGGAGAGGAGAGGAGACGAGAAGGAGGAGGAGAGGAGAAGGAGGAGGAGAGAGGAGGGAAAGGGGGAGAGGAGGAGGAAAGGAGGGAAGGAGAGGAGGAGGAGCAGGAGAGGATAGAGGAGCGAAGAGGGAAGGAGAGGAGAGGAGAGGAGATGGAAAGGAAAGGGAGAGGGGGAGGAGGAAAGGAGACAAGGAGATGAACAAGAGACAAGGAAAATGTTTATTTAAACCAGAACAGTGGTGTGTTTATCACTCTACTGTGTAAGTGAACTGTCTTTTTAATGCTGTTGTTTATATGAACATTGCTGCTGATGAGGGAACACGTCTCACTCACATTAAACATTAAACCTGAATGTTCCCCCGAATCTTTAAAGAACTGACTAGAAACTCTCAGCATGACACCAACTCAACTCCCAACTTTCAGACTTTGATATAAACATTTAATCAACTGTTGTAACTCAGGAAACAACTCGTCTCAGCTTCACATGCCTGCTGACATACTGCATCACAGTGTGGTACGGCAGCTGCACTGTTGTGGATAGAGAGAGGCTCCAGAGGGCTGTAAAGGCAGCCCAAAAGATCACTGGCTGCCCTCTAAAATCACTGAAGGACATCTACACCTCCCTTTGCCTCAGCAGAGCCAGAAACATCACTAAGGACAGCTCCACCCTGCTCTGACCTTTGACCTGTTGCCCTCAGGGAGGCGCTACAGGTGCATCAGGTCCAAAACAAACCGTTTCAAAAACAATATTAAGTCCTCCACTGATGGAGTTCTGGTTTAAGGCTTTCCTGTCCTCCTCATCCTCCTCCTTCTCTCCTCCCATCGTCTCGTCTCCTCTCCTTGTCCCCTCCTCCTCTCCCCTCCTTGTCTCCTCTCCTCCTCTTTGACATGCTGATGTTGCTGTGAACTCACCATGTTGTTCTTCTTGTTGGTCTGCCTCTTCACCCTCCGGTCCTCCCTCCTCCTGTCCTTCTTCAGAGCTGTCTCTACCTCCTCGCGGAGCTCCCTCCTTGCTGCGCCTCCTCCTGGCAGCGGCTGTCCGCTCTGCTGGAGGAACTCCAGGAAGCCGTTCACGTCTTCGCTCACGTACTCCTTCTTGGGCCGGTTGGGTTTCTTCACTGCGGATCCGCCGGGCTGAGTCCCTCTCAGGTGGTCCCTCTGAGGAGGTTCTGGTCTAGAACTGCCCGGGTGACCACCTCCTCCTCCTCGGCCTCTCCCTCCTCCTCCTGCTCCTCTCAGCTGGCTCCATGGCGTGGCCTCAGCTGGTTTGTGTTTGTGGACGTTGTTGGCTCTCGCCCACCTCGTCATGACTGAAGCTGAGGAGAGAGACGGTTCATTTCAGGTGGAATCAGTTTATAATGGATGACATCATCATGTTTGGCTACTTTTTATTTGATTTAGCAGTTTAAATGTTTTTTTGGTAGGCTTGTGTTAACTCTCTGAACCCCCAAGCAGGTTTGAAAGGTTTGTTTTCCAAATAAAAAGAAATAGATCCCTAAAAAGGCACCATTTATCACAGCCATAAACTGTAAAAACAGAGAATATCATCAGATTATCTCATTTCTGACCCTCCAAGAATTAATCACTTAGTTGTGTACATTAGTGTATGTGTTATAAGTACTTTTACTGCAGGAAAGTAAATATCACGTCCTAAGTTTCAGTAGTTTGAAGCATAAAAAGCTGTTAATGTTGAATTTTAGCTAAAAGTATGAAACGTGGCTGAAATTATCCGTAATTATTGACTCGTATTGCTACTTAAACACCATGAAAAGTAAACAATGTCACTAACAAACAACTAAAAACGACTTTTCTGGACGTTTTTTCTTTTTTTAACGAAAACTATTAGCTAACGTTAGCCGCTAAGCTAGCCAAATTACAGAGCGATATCATAGTTTTTAACGATATATTGCATTTAACGGTTCGTCAGGTGGTTTAATACATCAGGGTTATAATAAATAAGCGTATCATGTAGAAGGTGTAGTTAAAAAAGATTAATACAAGCTAAAAACAAAAAATTTACCTTCAGAAGTTTTCAGTCCATGTGTTTGTGTTTTTACAGGAAGTCTTCTTCTTCGTGTTTATTGTCGGGTCGTAAACGGTCAGAAAAGCTGCGCAGCGCCCCCGGCTGGTTCAGACTGGGTATGACAACGATGACACAAATTCAAATACAATTATTTATGCAGAAAATTATATATAAAATATTTAAAAATATGAATAAATATTTTTTTACAATGACAAAATAAACCTTTTTTCAATGCAGAAAATGGAGATGAGATTAGATTCGAATTTATTAATCCCACAGCAGGGAAATTTCTTTGTTAAAGCCGACCACAAAAATTGCACACAAAATGATTTCTCTTTTAGATAAAAATAAAAAATAAAAAATCGAATATAAAAAGACATTTAACAATAAACAATATACAACATAGTGCAAATTAAGTGAAGAGATGAATACAAATGCTTATGAGGAAAATTATATATAAAAAATATATAAACCAATAAAAAAGGTATGCAGAAAATAAATAAAATATGAATACACAAATAGATTTTTTTAATGCAGAGAATCATTAAAAAATACAATTATTTATGCAGAAAATTATATTATATATACATATAAACAAATAAAAAGTATGAAAGAAATGATATATTTAAAAATATTAAACAAATAAAAAATGTAGAAAAATCTTAATAAACAATATTTTTTTCTATTCAGAATATCATAAAATATAAATAAATACAATTATTTATGCATGAAATTATATAAACAAATATTTAAACAAGTAAAAAAATGTATGCAGAAAATTAAGAAAATATAAAATACAAAACAAATACTTATTCATGTAGAAAAATGTAAAAATATCTATAAAACCAAATACAACTATTTATACAGAAAATTATGTAAAACACATATAAACAAATAAAAAATATGCAGAAAATTAAGAAAAATATAAATAAAAAATACATTTTTAATGCAGAAAATTATATTTAAAAAAAACAACAACATATAAATAACTTCAAGTACATATAAATAAATACCAATGTGCCCACTGGATTAATAGAGCCATCCCTATGTAAACTGTTGTTAAAAATATCAATATGTCAAATTGAAAACAAGTCAAAAGTATATGCATTACTTATTTATTTTTAATTAAAATTGACATGACCTTCTGTCAATTTTTAAAATAGAAATTCCATTACAGAGATTTTGTGGACTTTAAGACTGCATAATTAATGCATAAAGCTAAAATTCACAAGCTTCCAGACATATTATTCCAGAGCTATTTCAAATCAAATCCAATTTATGTGGCTTTATTGTCATGGGAAACAGACGTTTATGTTCCCAAAACAAGTGTGAAAAACAAAAAAAAACTAAATAAAAGTTGTAGCTGTGCAGTTATAAATATTTACATATGTGCTGTATTTACAGATCAAGAACAAATTAACTTGAAATAAAATACAACAATGCACACATGTGGTTACAATATTAGATCTTTCTTTGTTTCTTTGTTTTTGTAATTGACTAAATCATCTAAAAAATAAAGGTTGAATGGTTTAATTTAGTTACAATAATGCAACATATGCAATCAAAAGTTTTATAATAACTGTTATTCTGCAAAGAAACTAAGTAAAGTAGAGTAAAAACAAGAATATTTCCCTCTGAAGTGAACTAACAGCAGATGTTTAAACTCCACTGAGTCTGGAGCTCAGCAGGTGATTTAACTTAACGTGATGAGCTGAAGCTGCTGTCTGTGTGTGTGTGTGTGTGTGTGTGTGTGTGTGTGTGACCTCTGACAACATGCTGCCTCTGGTCCTCGCTGCTCTGCTGCTCCTTTATTCCACTAAAGATGGTAAGAAATCAGCATGTTTTCATTGTAGTTTCTGCAGAAACCTGATGTTTCTCTCCTGTGTTGTGTTTCAGTGGCCTCTGGTCCTGTACGGGAGGATAAACAAGGTACGAGGTCTCATTTAAACCTGGTTGGATCAATATGTCGACATTACTGAGATTTCTGTGTGTTTTTTAATGTATAAATGTGTTTTCCAGCATCGGGGGAGAGCTGGTTCAGCAGAGCGCTACGTTACATGGTGTCCAACCCCGAGACTCTAGAAGGTCAGAACTCCAACATGGATTAAATATTTCTGTTTGTTTATGATTTGGACAAAGAAGGAAAATATAAATATATTGGTCAGTGACAAATAAGGGTTGGCAAGATGTCAAATGTGTAACCACAAATTAATTATATATATATATATATATATATATATATATATATACATACATACAGTACAGGCCAAAAGTTTGGACACACACCTTCTCATTCAATGCATTTTCTTTATTTTCATGACTATTTACATTGTAGATTCTCACTGAAGGCATCAAATTAATATATATATAAAATGAATGAACACATGTGGAATTATGTACTTAACAAAAAAGTGTGAAATAACTGAAAACATGTCTTTTATTTTAGATTCCTCAAAGTAGCCACCCTTTGCTTAATAAGACATGTTTTCAGTTATTTCACACTTTTTTGTTAAGTACATAATTCCACATGTGTTCATTAATAGTTTTTATGAATCTACAATGTCAATAGTCATGGAAATAAAGGAAACGCATTGAATGAGAAGGTGTGTCCAAACTTTTGGCCTGTACTGTATAACTTTATCCACCTGCAGTGTATTTAAGTGGACTTATACATTTAATTACTTAATTTAAAAAAACATTTCTGAGTATTTCTACATTTGCACATTTCATCAATATTGAGCAGAACATATTCTTAAAACAACCATTTTTTTCTAAAGTTTAGACAAATTATGTAAAATTTGTTCTATACCATAATGTTGCAATGGAAACATGGATTGTATTTTTTTCTCATTTAAGTTCACATTTATTGTCCTGTAAATAATCAGATTTTTATGAAAAAAAGAAAGAATGGTTACACAAAGTGACACTGCGTTAGATCACGTCATTGACCCGTTATACCACACCACCATTCACAGAGCTGTTGACCAGGAAACACGCGGTGCTGGAAGGAGACATGGTGTTACCTGTGAGTCAAACAGCCTCCTTAAGGTTTATTCATTTCAATGAGAATAATTTACACCTGCTCTTTCACATTTAATGATTATATATTATTCTCACCCTGACAGAGTGACCGTAACGCTGTAGAGAGCATCTGGCCGACACGAGACATCCCGTACGTCATCACTGACGAGATCGGTGAGCAGCTGACGTCAAGTTCTACTCGGGCTTTACAGGGGGTTTTTTTGTAGTTATTTCAGTTTTTTTAAACTGTATTTTGCCTTTTTTGCAGTTATTTGAACAATTTTACCGTTATTTTTATTGTTATTCTACAGTTATTTTACAATATTTTTTACAGTAATTTTGCAGTTATTTGAACTATTTTACCGTTATTTTTATTGTTATTCTACAGTTATTTTACAATATTTTTTACAGCAATTTTGCAGTTATTTGAACTATTTTAGCGTTATTTTTATTGTTATTCTACAGTTATTTTACAATATTTTTTACAGTAATTTTGCAGTTATTTGAACTATTTTACCGTTATTTTTATTGTTGTTCTACAGTTATTTTACAATATTTTTTACAGTAATTTTGCATTTATCTTAGTTATTTTTACAGGTATTTTTTTACAGTTATTTTACAGTATTTTTATAGTTATTTTAAAGGGTTTTTTTTCTTTACGTTTTTTCCTTTTTTTTTTTTTTTACACGTTAGTTATTTTTTACAGTTATTTTACAGCTGTTTTTCAACTGTTATCTCTGTGTTCGGCAGTTTTTATTTTACAGTTATTTTCCTGTTATTATTTTCCTGTTTATTATTTTCTTGTGCAGCGGGTCGTGCGGAGGACATCCTGTCTGCCATGGCGATGATTTCTGAACATTCCTGTGTGTCTTTCCATAAACGAACCTCAGAGACAAACTACCTGCTCTTCGTCAGCAGCAGAGGGTGGGAAAAGATTTAACACTGTTCAATAACCTATAATTAGGGCCATGGGGCAATCGCACAGCGCACTACTGTTATACTGTGGATTTTTTCTTCTTCCTCTTCCCGACAAATTTCGTCCCGCTACAAATTATATATCAAAACGTGCGGTTTGATCCGTATCGGTGTGCTATTACTTTTCTCTATGAAATATAAATTTTTCGCGACGTAAGTCTGGCTGCTGTCAATGTTCCGGAACATTCTACAGCAGCGGTTAATTCTGTTGATTGCTCTGCTCTGATTGGTCAACCCCAAAGCCTTTGATCCTTTGATGTGATTACAGATACACGCACACAAACACGTAACTTTGTGATTTTTCGTTACACACACACAAAAATGTGCGCATAAGCGTGCACACTCCTCCAGATACACATGTTTCTCACACACACACACACACACACACACACACACACACACACACACACATTTTGAGGTTAAAGGTCATAGGTTGCTGTATAAATAAATACTTGGGAAAATGCTTGTTGTAGGTGTGCTCCTTGTATATTATATAGTATCATAACATTACTAGTATTAATTGTTTGAAGTCTCTGAAGAATCTCATCATAGTGTACACACACCGGCAGTAGCCCCCGTGGCCCTTTAAGAATTTCCCCAGAGGAAAATAATATATAATAATATTATTAATTTCATAATCCCATTATTCCTCCAGCTCTAAGTGAATGTCTTCAGTGTGTTGAGTTAAAATAAAAACCTGTTGTGTCTGTTGTTCCAGCTGTGCGTCCTACGTGGGCTTCATCGGCGGCGAGCAGCGTGTGTTCGTGGGCCCCTCGTGTGTGGTGGGAAACATCGCCCACGAGCTGCTCCACGCGCTCGGCTTCTACCACGAGCACACGAGGACAGACCGCGAGCAGCACATCACCATCCTGCCTCACAACATCATGAAAGGTGACACAAATATTAAAAAAAACATTCAGAGACATAACTCAACCACACACACACACACGTCAGCAGCAGAAATGCCAAATCAATATCCAACAATGTCTATTCTTTTTTTTTTTTCTTATTTCTTGTCTTATTTTTCAACACTCAATATTATGTTTGGTTGGTAGTATTGCCAGTGTTATTTATTTTTTGTTTCTTATGCTACACTAGCATTTTATCTTCTTTGTTGCTGTTGCTATTATTGCTCAATTGATGCTTGCCACACCCGCTTGTTTGTTTTAAACTAAATGGAAAAACCAATAAAAAATGTATCAAAAAAAACCCCACTCAGACATAACTCAACCACACACACACACACACACACACACAATCCTCAGGTATCATAATATCTGAGAATAAACATCCATACATCACTTAACATTTATAGAAAAAAAGACTGTTGTTAATGCAGAACTCGGTTGAGAAAAGTCACGTTTTTAATATTTTTTCCATGTCAAATGAATCCAGTGATTGTTTTCTGTAAATTCAGGTGTAAACTGCAAACAGGAGCTGCTAATGATTAATTCTGCATACTTTAACGAAGACAATTTACCAAAATGTAAACAAATATACAAGCTTTAAAGACATGGCCATGACCTCCTCCCTACAGAGCAAAGAGAAACTTTCTTCATTCAGCAGATGAATGTGCAGAATTAAAACATGATTTTTATGTTTCTGTGTGTTTCAGGGATGGAGGGAAACTTCCGTAAGCAACCAGGTGAAACGTTTGAGCTCCCGTATGACGTCGCCTCCATCATGCACTACGGACAGTAAGAAGATACACACGTTTTTTAAGTTATGCTGGTTATTTTGTGTTTTTTATGGTAATATTTCTGTGTCAGAGAGTTTTTCTCAATGAACGGCCTGCCGACGATCATCTCCAACACTGAGGCCGAGAGCATGGGCCAGAGAGAGAACCTGACGCAGACAGACGTCCAGAGAGTTCGTCTGCTCTACAGCTGTGGTACAGTTCTACTCATCAACATGTTAAACGGTCAAATATTTATGAGCAAATATCTGCAGAATGAATGATTTCCTGCCTCAGCTGCACTTTGTGTTTACACGTTGAACTAACATGATCTACCCATCTATTTTTCTCATTCCATCAATAAAAATAAAAAAAATCAATTAATGATTCGAGAAATAAGCTATTATACTGTTAAATGTACCAAAAATAAAAAGAATGATAGGCATTAATAAATTGTTAAAATGTGAAATTAATTTATATTTGCTTTAAAGAAAAATTAATAATTTAATATAATAAATGTAAAAAGTTATTCAGTGTGAAATAGATTTACAAAAAATGATTATATAAAAAAATAAATTAAAGTAAAAGCAATTATTAACAAAAAACATTTAATTTCAACACATTAAAAAAGACAGTGATTTAACACTTATATATATTTTTTAAAACCTTTTGAATGAATTCCCTTTAAAGAAAAATAAATAATAAATTAATAAAATAAATTATACAAAATGAAAAGACAAAATAAATAAATCGGTGTAAAATAGATTAAAGACATGAATACAAACAATAGAATGTAAAAATAAATCTTAAAAAAAAAACATATTTAAAAAACCCCCAAAAAACAGGAAAATTAAATACGACAATAATTTAGTGCTTCTTTATTTGTTTAACCTTTTAAATTAATTCCCTTGAAAGAAAAATAAATAAAAAATAATAAATAAATAAAATACACAATTCAGTGTAAAATCAATTCAAAAAACCCAAAATACAAAACAAATCATTACATGTTAAATTAATGTAAAAAAAAAAAATGAAATCCAAATATTTAAAATAAACTAGGGAAATGAAATTGGACAGTAATCTAGTGCTTTTTTAAAATTTACCCTTTGGACTAATTCCCCTAAACAAAATAATACAGAAAAAAAATTAGCCTGGGAATATACATACAGGGGGAAAAGCAAAGTTTTAAATCTGGCCCATATTTTTTAATGAATGAATTCCCACATTTATTAATATTTTTGGTACATTTAATGGCATAATATGAATAATTTGAGTCATTTCTGTTTGATTAGTGAGTAATTATGTTTCCACATCATTCTTACCTCTTGTTGTGTCTTCTCTTCACCAGATGCTCCAAGAAAAGAGTTGGAGACGGAGACGGAGACGGAGAGCGGCGGCGTGGAGAAGAAGGAGGAAGACGCAAACATGCACATGTTGTTCCACGATGTGAAGACGAAGGTCGAAGGTCAAGTTCCTGCAGAGAAACCAGAGAAAGTTCAAACACCTGCAGCCTCTCCGGCTGCCTCGCTGCAGTAACTGAGCGCTGCCACTAGAGGGAGCAACAACACCAGCAGAGAGACGGAATGTAAACCGATTTATGTATTAATAAAAACTAAACATACATCCAGCATCTGTGTTCTCTGGTTTGACATCACATCAGGAAGTTAATGTGTATTTATGTGCAACATCACTGAGGGAAATCAACACTGAAAATCAATGCACTGAAAAATAAATAAAAACAGTCAAAGACAAACTCACCATCTGCATAAAATATGAAAAAAAGATGAATTTTTAATGCAATCAGTCCCTGACACATTTTCTTTTCTTGCAATCTGTCTGCTACAAATATTAAATATTAATTAAAAATCAAAGTGTTTATTCAAGTAAAAAATCGAATTCCACCACTAGTTATAAAAAAATTAAAATGTTATAAATTTAAACATTTTAATTTGAATATTTAATGCGATTAACACTTTTTCCCTGTCAAACGAATATTTAAGTTATTTATAAGTATTATCAATTTATTAGATAATAAATGAAAATTTCTAATGAATTAATATTAAATATTAGTTTGATGAAAAATGCTCTTAATCCACATTAAAGATTTTAGAATAAGTGATTTTTTTTAATGCAATCTGAACTGTGATTTCTGCATTTGCACTAAAATATTAACTTTGAATGAAAAAAAAATCTAATTCCACTACTATTTATAATAAATTAAAATAATAATGAATAGATAATATTTAATAAATATCAGCTTGATGGAAAAAAAAGTCTTAATAAATGTAAAACATTTTTAGAAAACAAACTTTAATGCAATCTGAACTGTAATTTCTGCATTTTCAACAAAAATATCAACTATTAAGTATTTTTGAGAATCAAAGTCAATAAAATCACAAAACATAAAATCAATAAACAATAATTGAATTCATATTTTCTCACATCCCCAATAAAAGCATACCGTTTTCTGCAGCTTTAATTTATTTATTTTATAGCCTATTCATGAATTTAATGTAACGATTAATGTGTGTCCTGTTTGAGATATTTATCTAATTTATTTTGTTATTAATTTATATTTAATTGGAACTATCTGAGGTATAAAACCTGCTGCAAAGTGAAAAATGTGACGTTGAAAGCAGCGTGTGTGTGTGTGAGTGTGTGTGTGTGTGTGTGTGTGTGTGTGAGTGTGTGTGAGTGTGTGTCCTCATTCTGTCACAGTGAGTTTGCAGTAACGGACGCTCGACTTCTCTTTAGCTGCTCCGTTTGATTTCTGTGTCAGGTGTAAATGTCAGAGCAGCCGACCTGCACGACAATAAACACAGCGCCAGATAAATATTTGTCAGTTATGTGAGATTACAGGAAGCCTCGGCTGTCACCGCGAAGGTTCTTTGGGCTCAAAGTCGACAACACATTAAGAAGTTTGTGAAAGAACCTAAAGTTAAAAAAGTGATTCAGTGAACATGAAACAGAGTTTTTAACCCGAGGACGGACTCCAACACCTGCTGTGAGGAGATAAACTGAAGCTGCTGCACACAGAACGGACAGAAAGAGATGAAATAAACCTGTTTCTCTGTCACTTTTCTGAATGAAATATCCCCACAACAGTTTAAACTGCAGCTTGTGTTTGTCCAGAATCCATCCGAGACACAAACTGTCAAAATAAACTGTTTTTGCAACTAGTGTACAAAGAAAATCAGCATATGGTTTGTTTGTGGATTTGAAGCCTTAAATTTCACATTTTGGCTGTCGCCATCTTGTTTATTTTGGAGCCAGCACATTTGTCTATTTTTGGTCATTTTACATATTTTTTGGTCGATTTGTGTTGTTTTTTTTGTTGTCATTTTTCATATTTTTTCTTTGGTAATTTTTAAAATATTTTTTGGTCATTTTGTGGATTAAAATTGGTAGTTTTGCATCTTTTTAGTATTTTGGGGAGTCATTTTGTGGATTCAATTTGGCAATTCTGCATCTTTCTTGGTAATTTTGTCTTTTTTGGCAATTTTGTGTCTCTTTTTTGTAGTTTTGTGTATTTTTAGTGGGTCATTTTGTGGGATACTTGGTCATTTTCTGTCTTTTTTTTTGTCATTTTGTGTCTTATTTGGTCATAACTTTTGCTTCTTAAGTAAAAGTTGCAATAATCCAGTTTACACATCCAACTTCTGGATTGGACTTCTGGATTGGTTTCACTTTTAGTTCTTGGTTAAACTTCACAAAAAATGTAAGTGTCTTTAAGATTTAATACTTTATATTTTTGACTTTAAAGATCTTTCTGCAGCTGTTACACCAACAACAACTTTATAAAATGTTTTAATGTTATTTTAGTTAACGGAATCTAACGAAATAACAAAAACTAGAATTGACATTTACGTTAACTGAAATAAAGAGTTACTAATCAACTGAAACTGTATTGTGTGGGTACAAAACAAACTAAAACGAGTTTTCTTCAGTGTCAAGTGAATTCAGGTGTAAACTGCAAAATAGGAGCTTCTAATGATTAATTGAATAAATGGAATAAATGATTAGACCACCCTTGTTTTCTCAAATTTCTTGTTCATTTTAATGCCTGGTACAACTAAAGGTACATTTGTTTGTACAGATATAATGATAACAACAAAAATAGCTGATAAGTTTAATTTAAGAGCTGATATCCAGACATTTTCCATGGTTTTCTAGATAATGATTTTGGTTATTATCAAGAAAACCATGGAAAATGGTGGTCTAATAAATTTAAAAGAGTATTTTGTCTGGAAAAAGACTTTAATTTACACTTTTTCTGATGTGAACACCTGCTGAATTAATTAATTAATTAATTAATTAATTAATTAATCAATTAAGCAAAAGGTCTTCACTCAAACAAAATACAAAACACAAAAAGAAAGTTCATCACGGTCACTGAATGAAAGTCAAATGTGTTCAAACTTTCTCCCTGAAGTCTTTTGTTTTGAAGAGTGAAAAGAGCAGCTGGACGTGATGTGGATTCATGTAAAACTGTTTCCAGTTTGTTTGTCTTCTGTGAGAAATTTGAATAAATGATGCTATCTACTGGAAATATGAATATTTTGATGTGAAGATTTACAGAAAGAGCATGTTGACAGAGGAACACAGAAACTACTAATGCATTTTATTCTCTTATCAGCAAAAATAATTACACATAAAGTGAGAAAGTGTTAGCATTTTGGCCATCGCAGTCTTTTTTATTTTGGAGCCAGCACATTTGTCTTTTTTGGTCATTTATTTTTAGGGGGTAATTTTTTAAATATTTATTTTTGTTAATTTTGCCCCTTCTTAAACATTGTGTGTCCTTTATGGCCATTTTAAAAAATATATTTTTGGGTAATTTTGTGGATTTAATTTGGTAATTTTGTGTCTTTTTGTAGTTCTGTGTATTTTTTGGGGGGTAATTTTGTGTTTTTTTTGGTAATATTCTGTGTGTTTTTGCCATATTGCATCTTTTTGGTCATTTTGTGTGTGTTTTTTTTGTCATTTTACTTATTTTTTTGGTATTTTTAAATATTTTTGGGATTTAATTTGGTAACTTTGCATCTCTTTTGTAGTTTTGTGTATTATTTGGGGGGGTAATTTTGTCTTTTTTGGCCATATTGCGTCTTTTTGGTAATTTTCTGTCTTTTTTTGGTAATTTTGTGTCTTAAAGTCGTTCAATATTTTGAAGAGTGAAGAGAGCAGCTGGACGTGATGTGGGATATAATGTAAAACTGTGTCCAGTTTGTTTTTCCTCTGTGTGAGAAATTTGACTGAATTTGACATGATAAAGTTTGTTTGTAGATTTGAACCCTCAAGTTCAGCATTTTAGCCATCACCATCTTGGTTTTTTTGGAGCCAGCACATTTGTCTTTTTTGGTCATTTTGTGTGTGTTTTTGTCATTTTACTTCTTTTTTTGGTGACTTAAAAAAAGTTTTGGGGTAATTTTGTGTCTTTTTTTTTTTTGGTAATTTTGCCTCTTCTTGATCATTTTGTGTCCTTTGTGGTGATTTAAAACAATTGAGTCATTTTGCCCCTTATGTGTATTTTGGGGATTCTTTTGTCTTTTTTGGTCATTTTGTGCTATTTTTGGCCATATTGCGTCTATTTGATCATTTTCTGTCTTTTTTTTTTTGCTGTTTTACTTCTTTTTTTGGTCATTTTTAAATAGGTTTTGGTAATTTTGTGTCTTTTTGGTAATTTTGCCCCTTCTTGATCATTTTGTGTCCTTGTTGGTAATTTTTTAAAATATTTTTTGGTAATTTTGCATCATTTTTGTACTTTTGTGTATATGGGGGATAATTTAGTCCTTTTTTTGGTAATTTTGTGTTATTTTTGGTCATTTTCCATCTTTTTTGGTCAGTTTGTGTGTGTTTTTATTGGTTTACTTTTTTTGGTCATTTAAAAAATATATTTTTTGGTAATTTTGTGTGTTTTGGGGTATTTTCTTTATATTTTCTGGTAATTTTACAATTTTTTTGTAGTTTTGTGTATTGGGCGGTTTGTCATTTTTTGGTAATTTTCCATCTTCTTTTCATCATTTTGTGTGTGTTTTCTTTCGTTTTTTTCTTCTATTTTTTGGTAATTTTGTGTCTTTTTTGGTAGTTTTTAAATATTTCTGGGTAATTTTGTGGATTTAATTTGGTCATTTTGCATCTTTTTGGGGATTTTTTTTGGGGGGGGGGTGATTTTGTCTTTTTTTTGTGTTTTTTTAGGCCATATTGCGCCTTTTTTTGTCATTTTCCGTCTTTTTTTGTTCATTTTGTGTCTTAAAGTGGTTCAGTGTTTTCACGAGTAAAGAGAGCAGCTGGACGTGATGTGGGATATATATCAAACTTGTCTGTTCAGTTTCAATTTGACTAAATTTGACAATATCAAGGAAGTATGAGCCTGTTGGGGCTCAAATATTTTGCATGTAATGATTATCAGAAAGAGCATGTTGGTAGAGGAACTCAAAGAACTACTAATGCATTCTATTCTCTTAGTTAGAAGCAGAAATCATTGCACATAAAGTGACAAAACAAGCTGCTGATTTTTGAATTTCCTCCTCAATTTTGTATCTGACGTCGGCAAAACTTTGATAAATCATGTTTGCTATGTATCTCAGTTTCAGATGAGCAGCTGCGAGGGATTCAGGAGATCATTAACTGTCACAAAAAGCAGAAATCAGTGGATTGTGTGCAGCAGCAGCAGCAGCAGCAGCATTAATCTTGTGTCTCCTGCATGAATCCACCCACAGAGGAACTCCTGATATGCATACATTTCCATGGCATTATATCACAGATTCCACACAGCTCTGGCTTTGTTTTCTCTTACTAAAAAGGTACAAATTTATCACATTATAGGTTTTAAAGCAGCAGAATAATAAACAGGTTCTAATAGTCTTTTAATTACAGAGTGTGAGGGCGATTAAAGGGAATCATTTGGGCCAAAAGTGCTAAAGTACAAGATGGCTCAGTGAGTGAAAAATGATGGATCTTTCACCTTAAACTACACCATTCACAATTCTAAATTCTTTATTATAAAATGTAATAAATATTATTTTGTTGCAAAAAAGTCTTAATCCACATAAAAATATTTATAACATTTTTTCATTATTTAAAACATTTTTGTCACATTTTCAGAAAACCTTCAAAGTGTACTTTTAAAATGCAATTTGAACAGTTATTTCTGCATTTCCACCAAAAATATTAACTCTAAATTTAAAAATCTAAGTAGGAGATCTAATTCCAACACTGGTTATGATATATGAAAATATATAATGAATAGTGTTATAAGAATTTTTCAGAAGGACCCTTCAATAAAGACAGTTGGATTCAGAGTATCAAAGTTTAAGTTGAATTTAATTAAAGTCTTGTACAAGAGGAGCGTTTAAATCACGCAACACAGCGAGTACGGTTACAGAGAAAAAGGCTCACATGATAGTCAAAACTGTTGGCTTATATGCCTCCTATAGGCATATAAGGCTTTATATATAAGGTTTCATCTAAGTCCCTGACTCAGCTATCTTTAAGCTTCTTCCAAGTCCCTGACTTAGGTATCTCTAAATTAAAAATTCTAAAATCTAAAAATCATACTTCTTTCGCCACCTTTTGAGGTACTTAACATTATCAGGATTTAATGTTTCCATACGTTTTGCATCTCCGCTGTATTGCTCTTTTTTACGACTCTGATGATTTTTATTTTGAGGTTATTTTGTTGTTTTAGTGTGTTTACTCTTATTTATTTATTAATTAATTTATTAATCTAGAATTATTTTTTTAATCTATGGTAATTTGGAGTGTGTTTAATTGAGGTCTATTTTAGGTGCGTATATATAGCCTATATATATATAGATAGATAAACACTTAAACATACACGGACAAACACTAAAACATACATAGACAAACACTAAAGCATGCTTTATCAGAGTCTCTATAGACTCTCAGTATTTACTCTAAGTCCCGGACTTTTAAGCAATACTATACTACCTGACGTCCCTTTTTGATTTCTCAGGCCTGAGGGATACATTTTTTAACTCGTCATTCCAAAGACACAACCCCCCCAAGCTCTAAACTTGGGTAAATTGTCTTCCAAGTTCCTGACCTGGGTATCTCTAAGTTTCATCTAAGTCCCTGACTCAGGTATCTTTAAGCTTCTTCTAAGTCCTTGACTTAGGTATCCTTATTTTTCTTCCAAGTCCCTGACTTAGGTATCCTTAACTTTCCTTAAGCTTCTTCTAAGTCCCTGACTTAGGTATCCTTATTTTTTTTTTTCCAAGTCCCTGACTTAGGTATCTCTAAATTGGTTGACAAAAATTCAACTTACCCTTTTCTCTCGAATCCCGTGGGTACGTCTCTTTTTGTGGTTGGCCCCGTCACCGTCAGCAGAAATACGTCTGAGCCGTGTCTGACTCCCCCTGTCATGTGTACTTCCCTTTATCTTAACAAATAGTTAACCTTATCTAGCCTGCCAGCTTTTAGCAGAAACACTGGTCTGATGTAACCCAAAGCCACCACCGGCGACCACGAAATTCCAGTTTATAAAGGTTACAATCATGTCAAAATTACAACAACAAAATGTATTCTATGTTTAAAAGAAAAGAAAACATTGGTTATTAGTATACTTAATTACAAAGGAAACATTGATTTAGGTGTATGATTAATTTCACAGCAAACATATAGGTAGATTGTGAATCTAATAAAGAAAAATAAGTTTGTCCCCAGATGGGCTGATCAACTCAGCGGACCCACACTGCAAAAAAAAGAAAAGTTGGGTGAACTCAAAATTTCAAGGCAACAAACTTCGATAAAAATTTTAAGTTGGACAATTAAACTAAATATTTTAAGTTTTGTTTTTGAGTTTGCTCAACTCTGAATTTCTCTGGCACGATTGTAACGTCGCTATGAATATCAGCTAATGTTGTGACCACAATTTTGAGTTAGCATTGATACGCTAATGGCTACTCTTGTAGCTGTAACAAACAGCGCTGCTAGCATCAGTTAGCCACTAGCGTCAGTTAGCCGCTAGCTTTCGCTAATGACCAAATTTCACAACAAAGAAATAAGAGTTAGCAGAACTATTGTCCCTTGTTGTGAACTCCAACTTAAAGATATAAGTAACAACAACTCACTAACTTGTTTTTGAGCAGACAACTGGCTTCCTTTGTTGTGCTAACTTACATTATTGCCTTAAATGTCAATCATTTATATTTCCAAGTTTTACCAAATTAAATCACTATTTTAGGCCAAAAAATACAAGTTGGCTTTTTTGCAGTGCAGTCACGGGGACCTCTCCCTGCCTACCGCTGCTGTCCCTGAAACGAAAGAAAGAAAGAAAAAACCTTAAATGTATGTACAATTTGCTGTCAATCTTTTTCTCATACATTATATCAGAACACTATAACTTCCCCCTTCGGATTTTCTACAGGTTCATCATTGTGCCGTGGAATAAAGACTAAACATCTTCTTCGGAAAACATTTGCTGATTGTGGATGATAAGAACAATGATATTTCATTTTGATGGAAAACAGTTCACTTAGTTTTGCAAGTACTTCATTTCATCACTATATATGACTTCTGGAAACCCGAATCTTGGTGCAATATATGTTGCTAAAGCTTTAGCTACTGTTATTGCATCATTTTTTTTGTAGTTGGAATAACTTCAATCCATTTAGAGTACAAGTCTATGATCACTAAACAGTATTTTTTGTTCTCACATTTATTTAATTCAATGAAGTCCATACATATTGTGTGAAATGGGTATTGAGCATTAGGCATTTTTCCTGGTTTTGGTCTTAGTCTACCTTGAACTTTCTGTTTTCCACACACTAGGCATGATGCACAACATTTTTTGAGTCGTTTTTCAGCTTTTAGCAGAAACACTGGTCTGATGTAACCCAAAGCCAGTGCCTCTACATGCAGCAGACAGGATCACATTTGCTTAATATGATTAAAACGTTGGAAAACCCCCAGATTAATACAAATTTTTATAACAAATAGACAATATTTAATAAATACTAGTTTGATGAAGAAAAAGTCTTAAGTACATTCATATTTTCTTACATCCCTAATAAAAGCGTTCAGTGCTGCATTTTTTCTGCAGCTTCATTTTATTTATTTCATCCACCTTACATCATTCATCATATTATGTTAATATATTGACTCAGAGTTTATATCAAGTCTGTTTATTAATACAAACACAGAGGAGCAATATTTAACCATCATCAGTGGTGTAAACTGTAAACAATGACGTAACTGTTTTTAATCACGTACGGTCACTTTACTGACAGTTTTGAAGCCAGGGATGTGAATTAAAAGTCTGATATAATAAGTGAATGATTTTATGCTGTAATGGGATCAAAAATTGTGGTTTTATTGGACATTTTCTATCGTAAGTGTCTGAGTTTCTGGACTTAGTAACGGTGACGTCACTCATCTGTTTGTGGATTTGAAGTCTGTTTTTTAACCCCATTTTGGCGGTCGGTCACCATCTTGGTTTCTTTTGGAGCCAGCACATGTGCAGAACAGATCAGGAGCCAGAGGGACGCTATGCAGTGGCGGTTCTAGACCAGTTTTACTGTGGGGGCCAAGGAGGGGCCAGTGTTTAATCAGAGGGGCATATTTAAAAACTGCAAAGATGATATTTAAGCATTCGAAACCTTTATTTTACCTTATTTAAAAATCACATTTAAGTATATTTGGAAGATACAAATACATTGATTGAAATGATGAGACTTACCAAAAAGAACAGTTATTTTTGTACGACAATGATATTTCTCATCTTTGTGCACAATTACTTTTTATTTTATTTTGAAAGTGCAGTATATAATAAAAATACAAAAAACACACAAAAATTAGAAACACATTTGCATTACAAATGCTAAATGCACAAAGCTAAATTAGAAAAATCTCTGCAAAAAAAAGTAAAATCATGTTAATACACTTCAAGGTTTTTGAAGTGTATTAACTTCAATGTACACATTTTGGGTTCCTTTTGTGTACAATGCGATATTGTTTGAAGAAAAAATAGGTAAGAATTGTTCCGTCATTCACCGTTATAAATTGATCATTTCATTATTAATTTGACACAGGGGCCACAGCAGGGGCCGAGGGCTTCTTCACAGGGGCAGTGGCCCCTGGAGGCCCCTGTGTAGAACTGCCACTGACGCTATGTCATCAGCTGACCTCTGAAACTCAAAATGAACAAGTTTTAGCACAACTAATGGCTGAAGAAGACATTTTTCTCTGACCAAAACTGTTGCTGAAACACACAAGTTGTTGTTGCAGCAACCTGTCAATCACTTCATAAACAGGTAAAAATGAACAACATAAAAACTAAAAACTGTGAGAATGTCTGTTATCATTTCACAGGATGAGAGTGAAGTGACTCTTCACTGAAACCCCCAAAATATTCAGTTTACTGTCAAAGAAAAGCAGCAAATCTTCACATTTTATTAGCTAAAACCAGAAAATATTAAACATTTTTGCTTGAAAATGACTTGGCTGATTAATTGATGATTAAAATAGCTGCTGGCATTAAAATAAGCAGCAAGAAGCTGTAGCCTGAGCATGAAAAAACGCCTAAAATGTTAATCAAATTACATAAAAACACCAAGTTAAATGTTTCTTGTGTTGTTAAAAGTTAAATCCTGTTTTGATTCCAACATGGGTTAACTTAAAGCACAAAATATTAACAGCAAATGGATTTATAAAATGTCTGTTATCATTTCACAGAATGAGAGTGAAGTGACTCCCCAAAATATTCAGTTTACGGTCAAAGAAAAGCAGGAAATCTTCACATTTTAGAAGTTAAAATCAAGGAATATTTAACATTTCTTCAAAAATAATGAAAATAGCTGCTGGCATTAAAAAGGGCAGCAAGAAGCTGCAGAACGCGTTGGGGAAAAAACGCCTCAAATATAGTCAAAAATGACACAAAAACAACAAGATTAAATAGCTGAAAAGCACAAAATATTAACAACAAAATGGATTTATAAAATATGTCTGTTATCATTTCACAGAATGAGAGTGAAGTGACTCCCCAAAATATTCAGTTTACGGTCAAAGAAAAGCAGGAAATCTTCACATTTTAGAAGCTAAAACCTGAGAATATTTATCATTTTTGCTTAAAAATAACTCGACTGATTAATCGATTACTAAAATAGCTGCTGTCATTGAAATGAACAGAAAGAAGCTGCAGCCTGAGCATGAAAAACTTCTAAAATGTGAAACAAATGAGATGAAAACAACAAGATTAAATATTTGTTGTGTTATTAAAAGTTAAATCCTGCTTTGGTTCCAACATGTGATGGATGAAGCGGACAGGAGGACCGTGTCGCTGGAAGAAGCTGCGCGTAAAAAAGCGCGTCCTCCGTTTATCCGGTAACATCGCATCAGTTCCTCTCCAGCTCTCCGACCGAGCGGAGCGAGTCAGAGCGGCCGGCAGAGAGAGCTCAGAGCCCGGGATGTAAGAGGAGCCCTGCGTGGGGATTTACCAGCTTTTTATTCTGCGCGATCCTGAGAAAACGTCTTTATTTTTCATACATTATCTGCACAGATTTTTTACCGGATTGTACGTTTTCCTGCTCTGACCTGCGCTGCTTTCTGTGTGCACATTAGACCATCTCTGCACGGAGCACCACCGGGTACTTTGCTTTAATAAATCTGCATATTCCTGCAAAGAAAATAAACTTTTAAAGTTCCTCATGTGGAATGACGCACTGACGCACCTCAAGTGACCATCTTCATATCCCAGTAAGTCTTTATTTTTCATGATTTTACATTTATTTTGAGATTTTTTTAAGCAAAAAAACAGTAATTTGTTCACTGTAATCTATGATTTTCCTCAAGCCCAGAGTCACGTTTGTGAAAAAAAAAAGGATTTCTGGCTGTTAAAAGGATCATTATCATGAACTAAACACTGAAAATGCACTATTTCACTTTGGTTTAAATAAGATATGGACTAGCAGCTTATGCACTCCAAGAAAATCATACTGGACGTCATGAATTGCACAAATAAAGACATAGAATATATCATTTGATTTAGGATTCATTTATATGAACACTGGAGACAAATGTTGCAGAGAAGGCAATAAAAAACCCAAATCTGACAGCTTCAAACAAAAAAAAAAAACCCCTCTGAAAATCAACTGAAATATTCAAATCAAAAAAGACAAAGATGGGCTCCACAGTGACAGTTTGTAAAAATCTCAACAAATATACTTTTATCCGTCTCTCTGCCTTCTGACTCTGCAGAAAATATCGTGCAAACAGAAGCCGAGTCGTTTTTTATTTACTGTTCAAACCTCAATATCACAAATCAGAAACATGCCTGCAGGGGCTTTACAGTCTGTATACAACGCCTTCTGTCCTGACGGGGTTTCCACAGGACAGCAGCAGGACAACAGGATCAGGATTTACCACCACAGACCTGCTGGTGGCGCTCTACTAAAAACCACTATGTATACTATATTATTTCAGCTACAATTCTGATGTTGCACACCCTATTTGAATGTAATTAGACAACTGAACCAGTATGGGCGAGTCGGAGCCTGATCCGCCTGCTGGTAGGTCAGCAGGTTGTTATCAGCTCATTCAATGGGCTGATAGATTAACGTGTGTTGTTTAGTGGCGCCCTCTAGTGGATGTGGTTATTATGAACAACTGCGTCACTTCCGGTGTTCATGTTGTCCTTGTAACTACTTCATTTTTTGCATTTTTGTCAATTTATTTTATTAAAAAATATATATTTCATAACGTCTAACCAGGAACTTTTCTGCCTTTACCTTAGATAAGAAGTTTCGTAGCGTAGTCGTTGGGAAACTGCATTTAGCTAAATGCAACCACTTTGTTTTTAGTGAGCAGTCATTAAATAAACTGATAACAACCTTCTCAACCTGCCAGCAGGTGGAGCTTGGCCACTACTCGCATAATAACCACTAATTACGACCATTACATTTTGTGTGTGTATGTACTAATCATTTTCAGCATCAGCAACAGCAGAATTGATTTGTAAAAAGGTAAAAAAAATACTGTGAAAAATGTCTGTGACTCTTCACTCAAACCCCCATAATATTCAGTTTATGGTCATAGAAAAGCAGCAAATATTCACATTTTAGAAGTTAAAATCAGGGAATATTTAACATTTTTGCTTCAAAAATAATGAAAATAGCTGCTGGCATTAAAAAGGGCAGCAAGAAGCTGCAGAACGCGTTGGGGGAAAAAACGGCTTAAATGTCGTAAAAATGACACAAAAACAACAAGATGAAATAGCTGAAAAGCACAAAATATTAACAGCAAAATGGATTTATAAAATATGTCTGATATCATTTCACAGAATGAGAGCGAAGTGACTCCCCAAAATATTCAGTTTACGGTCAAAGAAAAGCAGCAAATCTTCACATTTTAGAAGCTAAAACCAGAGAATATTTATCATTTTTGCTTAAAAATGCCTTGACTGATTAATCGATTCCTAAAATAGCTGCTGTCATTGAAATGAACAGTAAGAAGCTGCAGCCTGAGCATGAAAAACGTCTAAAATGTGAAACAAATGAGATGAAAACAACACGATTAAATATTTGTTGTGTTATTAAAAGTTAAATCCTGCTTTGGTTCCAACATGTGATGGATGAAGCGGACAGGAGGACCGTGTCGCTGGAAGAAGCTGCGCATAATGTCAGTGGTGTAAACTGTAAACACTGACTAAATAACTGTTTTTAATCACACTACTGTCACTTTACTGACAGTTTTGAAGCCAAAGGTCTGGATTAAAAGTCTGAAATAATATTGCATGATTTGATGCTGAAATGGTATCAGAAATGGTGGTTTTAATGGAAATTTTTTAGTGTCTTATAGTTTCAGGATTAAGGAGATCATGTAGAACTCCAAAAAGTTCAAAGAAAAAATTAATACATTTGTGAAGTGGACGTAGTAACGGTGATGTCACGCATCTGTTTGTGGATTTGAAGTCTATTTTTTAACCCCATGGCCGTCACCATCTTGGTTTCTTTTGGAGCCAGCACATGTGCAGAACTGATCAGGAGCCAGAGGGACGCTATGTCATCAGCTCACACTCTGAAACTCAACATGAACAGAGTTTAGTGCAACTGAAAGCTGAACAAAACATTTTTCTGTGACCAAAACTGTTACTGAAACACACAAGTTGTTGTTGTAGCAACCTGTCAATCACTGTGTAGCCCCACCTTAAACCCTACTTTATCTTATGTTTGATTCCAAATTAACCATAATTTACTAAATGCACATCACACTGTACTGAAGAAGACTTGTAACTAATGATTGAGACCATAAACTTATTATGAGAATGTTTTCTGAAGACATTTTTAGGTGACGAAAAAAAATGTTGCTGAAAACACAGATGTAGTAGCATTTAAATCCAAATATTCATATTTCGGCTCAAGTTTAGCTATTTTCACAACAAAACCTTGAACACTTTCCCCCATGTCACCTGACGTAGGTTTCTTATAATGGTGTTAAATGTATAAGACCATCTTTCATTAAAATGAGAATGAACAGCGTTTTAGCACAACTGAAAGACATTTTTAGGTGACGAAAACGGTTGCTGAAAACCCAAGCTTGACAAGCTGCTGTAGTAGCAACAACTTGTGAATGAAAACAGACCCTCTGCCAACCTGAAACTTTGGCCTTTTAACTAAACATGACCACTTCGTTTTTAGCGAGCGCCCATTAAATAAGCTTATAACAACCTTCTCAACCTGCCAGCAGGTGGAGTTTGGCCCCTACTCGCATAATAACCACTGATAACAACCATTAAATTGTGTGTTAATGTTTGAAACTGGTGTGTTGCAACTGTAGATTGTTACTGTTGTTTTAGAGAATCAGACACTTGGTAGCTGCATCTGCATGTTGATATTTTGCAAAAAAAAATATTTTTTTCGGTCTGATCTCGATATTAGACGTCGTTTGTTCTCATACAGTTCTGGAAATTCGGATTTGGTTAGTAATTTTCGTCCATTTTCCAGTTCAAGCTGCGCTATATTGACATTCACTAACCAATCTCAATACTATTTAACACAAACTGGGAAATATATTCTTGTGTTTTGGGACTTTTCTTTGATATAAGCTTTTTTTGGTAACATGTTGGATAGTTTAACCTCTTTGGACTAAGAAGAATACATTTTTAAAATGTCTCTTTCGTAAAACAGAGACATCTGAAACATGCCAATCAGACATAACCATGCACAGATTCTTTATATGAGGTCATAATAATAAAATAATAATTGTAATCTTTATATAAGGTTCAGAACCACTGGGTCAGTGGTGCCCCCAGACAGGGCCCACTGAAAATCTTGGGGTGGCACAACAAAACCAAAAGTAACCTTAAGAAATTTTATATATTCTATATGTATATAGACAAGTTTCAGACTACAACTGCCTTCAAATGGAACTTGTGAACTTGTGAATACAATGTGGTAAGTTGTTGCAACATGTCTAGAAACCACTGAGGCTGACAATTTAGGGAAAATGCAATATTTGTTAAAGGCAAAATGTGACTCAAAACAATCTTCTGAATTAAATATTGTTGTCCTGCAAGATGTCCCAGCCTACAAATTGTTTACTAAAGACTTAAGAAAATACATTTTCTTGCAGATAAGTGACATTATGCAAGATTTATATTTAGTGCAATGTGTGATTTAAAGGCCTGCAGGATAAAACAATGTGGATATGTGGATTAGTTTAAGCATTAAATATGTATATTGTTTCCCAACATCTTATTTATATGTTTGTTAAATACATCTTTCTTTAGTTGGAAACTCAACCAACAATGTCTCCCCTGTAGGGACATGTGGAAAACACCTTGAATTATGAATGTTTGGAAAACATGGAGTTGAAAACATGAAGATTTCATTATTCATGCATGAAAGGGTCTTTAACGATGTTTAGTATCTTGTAAACTTATAGAAAAATTTTGAATCAGCGACAAATACAGTGAGTGAATTTAAATGTAAATATTAGCAAAAACTGTAATTTAGACTGAGTAGTCTTTATTTTTAAGGGTAATTGTGTCCTTGTGACATTATGGTACTTCTCCTTTAATTTTACATGAAAAAACTGTGTGTTTTCTACAGTTTAAAAGTACTATTACTTGATTTACGGTAATTTAAAGTGTCTACTACGGTGATATTCAATTTTTAATTTTGCGCCTGATTTCTGATGCAATTTGACAGCGTTTTACTGTAATTTTAACAAACATTTTTTACAGTTCAGTAACTAAAGTGTCAAATAACAGTACAATTAAAGAAATATCACAATAAAACGGCACAAATGCATAATAACGTATAGATTATACTCGTATCTGACCCTTAGATGTTTGTCTCTCTTTCGTAGATCACATGGCGTCAGCTTGACATCCACCTGGCGCCGCAGTCTCTCCTGTAACGGGATTGTAACTGGGAATGATTCATCACAGAAACGCCCTCTCGCTGTCTGTCGCTGTTTAAGTTCCCCCTTCGCCCGTCACCGCCGCCATGACAGCTGCTCCGGACGCCCCCTGCCTGTCGGAGCTCGGCGGTCTCCCCAACAGGAACATGAGCCTCGTGTCCGGTGCCCGACCCTGCAACCGGAGCACCGGCAGGACCTCGCCTTACACCCCGCAGGCCACCGCGGCCTTCGCCATCGCCATCACCTTCATGATGATGCTCACCATCGTCGGGAACATCCTGGTCATCATCGCCGTGCTGACGTCCCGCTCTCTCAAAGGGGCTCAGAACCTCTTCTTGGTGTCGCTGGCCGCGGCCGATATTTTAGTCGCCACGCTTATTATCCCGTTCTCGCTGGCCAACGAGCTGCAGGGCTACTGGGCGTTCAGTTCCATCTGGTGCGAGATCTACCTGGCGCTGGATGTTCTCTTCTGCACCTCCTCCATTGTGCACCTGTGCGCCATCGCACTGGACCGCTACTTGTCCATCTCCCGGCCCGTGTCCTACGGCGCCAAACGCACCCCAACACGCATCAAGGCGGGCATCATCGTGGTTTGGCTGATCTCCGCGGTCATCTCTTTCCCTCCTCTACTCACGCTGGACAAGAGCGAAGGAGGCGAAGAGGTGTGCGAGCTGAACAACGAGCGCTGGTACATCCTCTACTCCACCATCGGCTCCTTCTTCGCCCCCTGTGTGATAATGATCCTCGTCTACGTGCGGATCTATCAGATCGCCAAGCAGCACACGCGCTGCCCGCCCGGACAGAAGCAGAAAACACCGGCAGCAGGAGGAAACGCCGCTGTGGGAACTAACGAGCCTCCGGGGAAGTTATCAGAACAGAACGGGGATAAAGGAGGAACGACAGGTGGCGAGAACCAAGAAAAAGTCCCGACCAAAATTTCTGGCTCTGATTCAACGCCATCATCACTTCAAAACCCGCCTGAGGATTCCCAGAGCCAGGATGCTCACCCTGCCAATCCGATTGCCGCTACGGTCCAAAAATCCGCCTCCTCCCCCTCAATCCCCCAACGTGGGAGCCAAATCCTCTCAGCTGTTCCCCAAAAACAGCCCCAGACACCTCCAGATGAAGAGGGGGAAAACTCGTCCAGCTCCGGCTCCGAGGAGAGAGTCCACAGCAAAGAAGAGACACAGAACAAGACTGGCAAGAAAACTGTGGTCCAAACAAAAGGGTTCAAAGTTCAGATGCTGAACCTTGCCTGCAGGTACAAAAACACTATCGCCACGTCGTCTGGCACCAAACTGGTCCCAGAGGAAATGCCAAAGATCCAGGGGACGCCCATGTCTCGCCGCAAAGCGATGGTGAACCGGGAGAAGAGGTTTACCTTCGTGCTGGCCGTGGTGATGGGCGTGTTTGTGATCTGCTGGTTCCCTTTCTTCTTCTCGTACTCTCTGCAGGCGGTGTGCCCCGAGACCTGCAGCATCCCCAACCCCCTGTTTAAATTCTTCTTTTGGATTGGCTACTGCAACTCGTGCCTCAACCCCGTCATTTACACCATCTTCAACAATGACTTCAGGAAGGCCTTCAAGAGGATACTGTGCAGGGACACGAAGGGTACGTTCTTCTAGAAGGTGTTAAAACTGCTGGCAGACAGAATGATAATTTATCCCAACATGAAAAAACAGTTTCATTCTTTCAGTATCTGACGGGGAATGACCTTCTTCAACACGCTTGTACATTAAGGAGGAAATTAAGCCCATTGTCTCTTCTTCTTGTGTTTGTCTTGAACGCTGACTCACCGACAGAAGAGGAGAAAGCCACAGTCAAGTGGCCGAATCAATTATCTTTAATGTTATTTAAGAATACGGTGTAATTGAATATTCAATGACTCTGAACAAGAATGATTTGATTATATCTTGAAACGGAAGTCAAGAGGAAACAGGGTCTGTGTTCAGTAATTTAAAGGAAAACTGATGCGTTTTTGTGTGTGTGTGTGTGTGTGTGTGTGTGTGTGCATGGGAGTAGAGGACGGTTGCCTAAGGGTCTTACTGGAAGAGAACAAATATCACTAAGTGTCCTTTATCGGAGATAAAATGGGCACTCAAGGAACACGAGATCAGGGAAAAAGCGAGCCTCCTCCTCTCTGTGCCTCTTCCTCCTTCTCTGTTTCTTCCTCCGCGTGAAGCAGTAACTTGGGACTCGTGCATTATCATGAATAGAGTGTTTTTATTCCCAAGTCTGTGTGAACTGCTGGATGTTACACCTCTCTCTGGGAATCTCTCATTAAGATGATAGCCAGAGGCTTTAACAGGGAGAAACTGGAGCAAGAGGCTGCATGAAAGACGGAGCTGTTTGCTTCTTACCCCGCTTCTTTTCATCTTTTCTCCACCTTTAATGTTTTCCTTTGCTGTCCTTGGAACTAATAATGATGCAGGGAGTCAGGACTTTACGCAGCGGTGAAGTACATTTACTCAAGTACTGCACTGAAAGGGATACTTCACCTCCAAAAAGAGCATTTGTTCATGAAAAAAAGTTGTTTTTCCTGCATATATTTGCAGTAAACAGAGCCCACAAACAGAGTAAATTCTCGATGAATTGGAGTGAATGAGGGCCGCTTATAACAACAGCCAAATGTGTGAATTGGCAAAATAAATTGTACCATTTAGCAAGAGTGGCTGCAAGTCCATGCCAGTCTGGCCAGTATGAGACCAGCACACTGTCATCACAACTCGCCAGATACCTACGCTTCGTCACGGCCAACTGTGTGTCTACCAACACACACTGAACCCCTTCGCCTCCTTTTGAATGTAGTGTTGAGTGTCTCTCTCCTAGTTACATGTATAATGGCAAAATAAACTTCTATATTACAGGAAACCTTAACTGTATAATATTAAAGTTTAGGTACATGAACACAGAGGTCTTGGGTCAAAGTCCGGGGTTTGTTTGGTGCGGGTGGAACCAGAAGTTTTTAACAACTTTTTATCTTTCCTGCATGGTTATCCAGTATCAAACTTTCTTGAATAGATGCCATAGCAGGAAAATGACTGGGCAATTTTAAGCTGTTAACAATAATAATAATAATTAAAAAAAAAAAAAATCTAATTAATTAGAGGCTTTGTAATTAATTAATCGAAATGAATCGCATTTTAATCGCATATAAATATTTGACCTGAGAACAGTGAGAAGTAATTTTTTTCGCATTGATTTTTAGTATACCATTGAATAATGACTGAATACATGAGCTTAAGCAACAAAAATATTGTTTTTTGTAACAAAATGTCCCATCCACAGGGCCAACCAAAGCGTCTCATCAGCTTCTTCCTTCATGTTCACTGTGGTTTGTTGTTGTCTGAACTCATCAACGCTAGTTGGTGCTCCAGTATAATCGGTCCGCCTGAAACTCATCCAGTGAGAAACGTTCCGCGGTGCAAAAATAAGTGTGATTAAAATGCGTCAATTTTTTAAATTAATTTTTGTGTAATTAATTAATCTCAATTAACGTGTTAAAGTCCCGGCCCTAATTTTTTATTATTATTATATACTATTATTAATCTGAGGGAACAGGGACACCTCTTTCAGCCACCTGCTGAACCTCTGATAGTACATCTTTTGCTCTTACCACCGCACCCTGATCTTGCAAAATTACATGAAATGACCGCAACTTCTGCTTGCTGCTGGCAAGCAATGTGTGAAAATATGATATCTTTTTTTTTTTTTAATGACACAGATGTCAAAAGAAGGTGTGTAGCTTCCTTCTCTTAGGCACAATGCTACATTTTGACATTTTCTCTCAATTTGCAGAAAGCTTTGAACTAAGAGAACTGTATGTGACCTTTAGTTTGGTTTTAGATTAACTACTATGACACTGTATATTTACAGTATGTTTTCAGCTCAGATATTTGGCTCCGGTATGGGTTAGGGTTATGTCACGAGTACAGAATTTGGTGTTAAGAGGTTGTGGTCATTTCATATAATTTTGTGAAACAGCAGAGCGTTCTGAAAAGAGCACACATGTCATTATACATTTGTTTACAGTAAAGGTACATTTGTTTGGACAAATATAATGATAACAACAAAAATAGCTCATAAGAGTTTAATTTCAGAGCTGATATCTAGACATTTTCCATGGTTCTATTGATAATAATTTTGGTTTTATCAAGAAGGGCAAAAAGTGCCTGATTAGGCATTTTAATAGACAGTTTAAACAGTAAATAAATGATGTAAATCCCGGAAGTGAAGTAGTTATGAGGGTGAAGTGAGCCACAGAAGTTACGTAAAAACGAACTAACTTTTTTTTAATCACATGGGACATGGACCCTGTTATCCTGTGTGAAAGTTCGCCGCTTGTTCGACCCGTCCGCCTCCAAAACCGTCAATCATTGCAACTACGTCAGAAAGATGGTGATGGAGGACATTCTAAAACGTAAATATGAATCATATTTTGCTGCCTGTACAAACGCCATATATTGTCGTTTTTTGAGGGGAGACCAGTCTGGACAAAGCATTGGTATCTGATGATTTGAAAATGTATGTGTTTGGGAAGTAGTGAGCATCCAACTGGATAAATGAGACTATACTACATGAGTTTGTTAACCAATGCTTTAATTTTGCTGCTGTTAAAAGCACTCTCCATGAAGAATGTACTCTGTTTTTGGATTCTTTGTTCACCGTGGAGGCAGAAAAAGTTTTCTTCAAGAATTCATGGTAACATATTGATATATAAAACAGGTCATTTTGAGAATGAATTAAAGTTATACTTCAAGTCTTCTACATATTAGAGATAAATATTACATTTTTTACTGCACTACAACCAACATTTGTCTGCTTTTTCATCTCATTCCTGTCCAGTGAAAACCATGTATCTCCAGATGTTCTGATGTTGAATGTCTGTCATAAATTGAAGAAAGAATCGCTTTCAACTAGTTCCACCGTAAACCCCACCACAGCAGCAGCACTAGAATGCTGCAGGTGATGTAATATAAAGAGTGAGAAAGTCCGTGTCCGGAGCTTGTTGGTGTGGATAGATATATTTAAAAAATCCACAATTTTTACCCAGGAGACTAATTTTTGTTCGCTGAGTGAAACCAAAATGTTGAACTATTTACGTTGATGTACTTATATTAACTCAAACCACAATCTTTTTTCAGAACATGGCAAAGTATTTATTTTGGTTTGAATTCACAACATTAACTACATTTAAATCCGTAGTGTGGCGCATAGTTTAACACTACTCAAAGTGTTAAAAAGTGATAGCAAGGGGTTCTGACCAAGCAACCGTATATGACGAGTTGGGAATTCTCCACCTTATAAATCTAAATATACGCGATCAGCTGGAAAAGTCCTCGTCACAAAGCTCAAAACAGCTGTTTTTTAAAACTTTTTTTGGGAGATATGTGGTTCTTACAAGACAAATGTATTTACTATTATTTATTTTAAGATTAATTATTTTAAGTTTAGATCCTTACGATTTTATTTATTAAAGTTTTTGGTAGTCATTTTTATGAAAGACTTTTAGGACATAAGCTTGAAAAGTCCTTGAAAAGTTTTATGATTTTAGGGATACGTGGTTCTCACAGGATTATAATTTGATGATCATTTTTTTCTTTCAAGGTTTTGAGGTCTTTCATTAATTACTATATTGTTTAGAAGAAGTTTAGATCCTTACACTTATATATACGTATTGATTTCTTTATTTTTAAAGGTATAAAGACCCATGTTTTTATTCATTCAGGTTTTATGGTCTTTAATGTTTATAGAGAGATTTTTAGGACATTAGTTGGTTAAGTCATCATTGTAAAGCTGTAAACAGCTGTTTTTCTGTGTTTTACGATTTTTATTTAGAGATCTGTGGTTCTCACAGGACAGCCACGCTACAAACACATGATGATCTTATAGGAAATGATGCACTGCTGCAGCTACCCAACAGGATATAAAGGAGTTAAAATGAGCACAACCTGAAACACGTACAGCAAGAAAATACAACAAACACATTAATGCAGGAGGAACATTAATACAGAGACATCACTTTTACCGTTTAAGTACAGGATGTGAGCACTTCTTCCTCCACTGGATTATTAGATTTATTTGCTGTATTTAAGAAACTCGAAGGACAGCGAGCTTCATATCTTTTCAGTATGCTTCCTGCCAAAGCAATACAGACTGTACGTGAACTCTGCTGACCCCGACCACGAGCTGAATCCCTGATGAAGACGCTTCTCCTGCGTGTGTGTGTGTGTGTGAGTTTGCAGCTGCATGTTTTTCCAAAATGCACTTCTTCTATCTTTTTTGAAAGCCAACAGAAGTTTGCTTGACTGAATCATCCAGTACTGTATACATATGTAAGATAACACTGGTGTTGGAATCAGCTTTTGTACAGTGTAGTTAGCTTTAAACATGAAACCATATGTTCTTGCTTATTGTTTTAAAGTCCAACTGAAATTAAACCGCACGTTTCTCTCTGCTACAGATTACTTAAGTTAGAAATAGTTAATGCTAACATCGGCATGCTAACATCATGATGTTGAGCAAGAATGATGTTTCATCTTATTAGTTTAACTTGTTAGCATGCTAACGTTTGCTAAACATGTCGATTGTCTCGTTCTGCAGCTCATAAACTTCACTACATTATAAACATGAATGTGTAAACAAAATGTAATGTTATGTAATGTGATGGGAATGTCTAGTTCTGCGGGTCATAAAAATATATTTTTATATAATTAAATGAACTATAATTCAACAAACAATCATCATATCTATCCTGCAAACTTATGTCAGCAGGGTAAGCTAACGGTAGATGAGCTGAAGGGCTAAAAACTGACCTGCTAATGCTAACATGGATCAGTTTAGATGCTGAATGACAGATATTTTCTAATAAATAATTAAATCAAATGAATTCACAGTGGGATTATTTTGTAACTTGATACAAACAAGATCAAACAGTTGGATAAACAGTTTGGTTACTTACAGTAACATAACAATTAGCGATTTCTGCCATTCAATCAAATATATTGATGTCTGGATAAGTAATATGTGGCTTCTGTGTTGGACGTGAAAGACTGAAGGGATGGCAATCACAAAACAATGATTAAACATGTTAAAAAAGGCCTACAAACTTGTCAAAATTAAATGAAAACATACTACATTCACATGAATAGGATCTTTAGTTTTCCACTCCCAAAGAGGATACAGCCAGTCTAACAAATGCCAAAGTATCAGTATTTAATGAGTATTTTATACATGAACAGAAATTAAAACTGAATGGTGACACACAGCCAATAATCTACAATGGCCTCCTTTATTTTGGATCTTTCTTTAAAGATCAAAGTCACATAATTGTAAAAGTTTCAGGTTCGTAGATTGGAAGCCCAAGAGTAAACACAACCGGAGATAAAGATTAGTCTCAGGCTTTATTTAGGTCACAGGTAAAATGATGCAGTGCTGGACTCAGACCCAGTCAGAATGAGCCCAGATTTTTGTAATAACTCACATTTAATCATCTACAGAAGTCGAACGTACACGCAACCAAGTTCTATTGGCCAGTTATCTATGACATGGACAGGCCAACAGCTGTCTAAGTCTCGTTTGAAGATTGTGATACACAATATGTGTTTGTGTGTGTGTGTGTGTGTGTGTGCGTGTGTGTGTGTGTGTGTGTGTTGTCCTACAGGCGCGTATCTATGAGTTACAAAGCCTAAACAAGATAAAATGCAGCAGGAATGAGGAAAGTTACAGTGGAGCCAATTATCTGAGCTATCTGCCTTCTTATAATTTTCCAAATATAACATATCTACATTCTGCACCAAAAGTTGGTGTGAAGGGATTCTGCAAATTAATTTATCTCATGCCCTTAATGAGTCAGTAACAACAGCAACAAATTTGAAAATGACTCATGTTTAACCCCAGAAAAGGAACGTGTTTACTGATTTCAGTTGGACTTTAAGTTTAGAATAATTACCTCTCAGTATCTGCCTTGTATCTATTTGTATCTTCTATCTCTGCTCCTGTGTTGTTGTGTCCCAGTGCTATATGCTTTTATTTTGAAATCTCTTCATATTAAGGGTTTGAATAAAGGACATGGTGAGACGATAAAAACGCTGGTGCTTGTTGTTTGAGAGGAGGGTGGGTGGGCTCGGCTGCGAGCACTTACAGAGCAAAGAATAATGGAATCAGACAATTTAGCGTCGCTGCTTTCTGTCAGGAGAATTATCTTTGTCTGCTTCGCTGACCTTTGACCACAATATAAAAATATATGCTGGATATGGAAAGAAAAGGGAGAGTTAGACCTCCTGTCAGCGCTGCATTATCACATACACACCAACACACATGCTAAAAATAAACATATCTGCAATTTTTAAGGTGATAATTAGCTAATAAGCTGTTTAATACCTGTGAACTACGAGCTGTCAGAGAGCCAGAAAGCAGAACGTGTTGTTTACTTCGTGCAGCGAAGACACACTTATGATTTGAATGTAATTAAATGTGTTAAAGCCCTCCAGTGGTATAATTTAGTGTAATTAGGACAGCTCTGATGTTCTGTCTGCAGGGGCCGGGAGATATTTTTTGAAAAACATTTTTTTATATCTATTTAATTCACCATGTGTAGGATTTAAAAAACACCACCTCCACCCTGGAAAACATCTGAAAAATTCAGCCTAGACTCCAAACATCATAAAGTCCACTCGGCTGTCGAATGATCTCACACTGTGCTGGAGAAAATTTTAAATAGTAGAATATTATACTCATTTCTGTATATCCGTGATGGCAGTTTCATGGCTCCGAGGTATTATGGTATTGGATTTTTAATGTCTTTTTTATGATGGCATATTAAGCCTGACATCGTTTGTCTCCGTCAGCGGTGCTTTGTGGATCCATCGACATCACTTTACTTCAGCTGGAAGCAGCTCAGTGCCATCAGAAACAGAATTACAGTCAGAATACATTGAAAAATGGGGGAAATATGGACTGCACAAAAATATAGTGAAAAGACGCTGAGGCAGTGGCACCAAAAAGAAAACTTTTCTCATTTCTGTATAAATATTACTGTCATGGTAAAAAAAAAATGCATCATACAAACTGTGAATGAACTTGTTTGAACTTGTCTGGTGTATCCAGATCTCTTTTACCCCTTTTCAACCAGGGCAGTTTGGTGTCCAGTTCGGAGCCAGTTTCAACAGCCAAAGAACCGGCTCTCAGCCAGGAAAACTGGTTCCAGAGCGGCACCAACTCTTTGCTGGTCTCGAAATGGTAATGTCAGGGGCTGGGGGTGGGACTGTCGCGACCAGCAAGACCAAGGAAAATACTGTGAACGCCATTTTTAAGCTTCACTATGGATGTGAAATCAAGGCAGTGTTCTGTGGGGGGGCAAATACACCTTTTCGACCATGGTAGTTCGAGGAGCCAGATTGGAGCCGGTGCCTAACACCGAATCAGTTCCTTGTGCTAATTGACAGCCAAAGAACTCTTTGCTGGTCTCGAACCACAAAATGGTTACATCAGGGGTTGGGGGACGGGTTATCATGACTAAAAAGACCAACGAAAGCATTGTGATCGCCATTTTCAAGCTTCACTATGGACGTGAAATCTAAGCAGTGGTCCGTGGAGGGGACTAATATCCTTTGTTGACCAAGGCAGTTTGAGGGCCGGTTTGGAGCAGGGACCTAATTCCGAAAACCAGTTTCTTGTGTTAGTCGACAGCCAAAGAACCACCTCTCAGCCAGGACAACTCTTTGTCCCACCTCTTTGCTGGTCTAGAACCATGAGTGGTTACGTCAGGGACAGGACTATTGTGACCAACAAGATCAACAAAAACATTCACACATTGCGATTTTTAAGTTTTACTATGGACTCAAAATGAAAGCAGTGGTCTTTGGAGGAGACAAATACCCCTTGTTGACAAAGGCAGTTTGAGGGCCGGTACGGAGCCAGTGACTAATGTCAGACCAGTTTCGACAGCCAAAGAACCGGCTCTCGGCCAGGAAAACTTTTTCCAGAGCGACACCAACTCTTTGTTGGTCTCAAACCACGATCGCTTAAGACAGGGGGCTGAGGGCGGGATTATCTTGACCAACAAGGCCAATGAAAACATTGTGAACGCCATTTTTAAGCTTCACTATGGCTGCAAAATCAAGGCATTGGTCTGTGGAGGAGGCAAATATCCCTTTTTGACCATGGTAGTTCAAGGGCCGGATTGGAGCCGCTCCCTAATCTCGAACCAGTCAGCCAAATAACCGACTCTCAGCCAGAAATACTGTTTCCAGAGAGGCACCAATACCTCTTATGTCAGGGGCTGGGAGCGGTATTATCGTGACCAACAAGTTTTGCACTTACGTCCTAAAAGGATTTCCGTACTAATAGCACTCAACTTAATCCATGGCACTTACTCATGTGTTGTTTTCTTGACTTCATCTTTGCTTGTGTTGTATTAACTCTCAAATGTATGTCGCTTTGGATAAAAGTGTCTGCTAAATGACATTGTAGAATTGTAGTAAAATTATAGAACAAGACCAACGAAAACATTGTGATCCCCATTTTTAAGCTTCACTATAGATGCAAAATCAAAGCAGTGGTCTGTGGAGGAGACAAATATCCCTTGTTGACCAGGGCAGTTCGAGGGACGGTACGGAGCCTAATCCCAAATCGACAACCAAAGAACTGGCTTTTGGCCAGGAAAACTGATTCCAGAGTGGTATCAACTCTTTGCTGGTCTCGAACCACGAACCACTTACGTCAGGGACTGGCGGCGGGATTACCGTAACCAACAAGACCAATGAAAATGTGTCATTAGTTTTATTTGTTTAACTTGAATATGATCAATATGGGCTACGGTTACCTTACAACAAAGGGTAACATCAACATCTTACATTCTGTGTTAACAAGAGCATAATCTCTGTCCGAATCGGTCAACAAGAACAAGTTCTGAGAAGGTTCAAGTTGCACCAACTGCGAACCAGCACCGGCACTAGAGCTAGGTCAGCGTTGGTCTCAAAAAGGAGTATTTGAGGTAAGAAGCTCGGTGCTGTAGTTTCTCATTATTTATCGTCATATGCACAAAAGAGAAGCAGTTACCAATGAAAACTTTAGTAAAAAAGATGTAGTTCACAAACTAACTGCAAACAGTGCCTAATGCATTCCAGGATGTATGAGAACAGGATCCCATGTTGGAGACGAGGCTCTGTTCATTCATATGAAAGATGCTCACTGAAGCCCAAAAAGTTTGACTTCAATGCAGAAAAATAGCCAGACTGTAGGGTTTAATCTTCCGGCTCTTCTAGACATTCCAAATTTAATTGGAACGAATGGATCAAGTTCCAATGATAGAATGAGTCAGAAGTCTTATAATAAACAACTGCAACAGTATGGCAGCTCAATAAAAAATAAATAATAAATAAAAAGGCAATTTAAACCAACTATGTTTTCTATGACATTCAGTAAGATGCAAGCAGTAAAAATTCTTCCCTTATATTACTTCATTTTATATCTCTCTTTATATTTATCTTATTCAATGTATTTCTTATTCAGTTAACTTTTAATTATAAATGTACCCTCTGGTAGTATGAATAATTTTGAATACTTTTACATTATGCTGTGCATCCTTTAACTTTAGGTTCTTAAAAGCAGGACTTTAACTTGTAGTGAAGTATTTCCGTGTGATATTATTACATTTACTGCAGTAAATTATCAATTAATAATTGTCTTCTGTATGTGCGTGTTGGTCACACACTCTGTACATTACGTCTGAGTGAATTCACGATGACTTGGGAGGGAAAGTGCTGTGAATAATTCAGCCAGATTACATATTGATGCAGCTCGGTCATAAAGATTGCAATGCATGTATGGCCATTATTTAAAATTGTATAAAGGAAAACATTTTAAACAGCCCCTCGTGTTAACCTGCGGGCTGAGCCACGACAACACATTAGCTGAGCTCCAATTACTCACGGTGTTTATACATACAAGTGTTTGTGTGCATTTCAGTTAAAAATGCAAGATTCACATAAACATACTGAAGCAGAAATGTCAGCAGAGAGAAGCAGGAGGTCCCATCACACAAAGAAAGGGAGTTTTTCTTCCTTTTTTCTGCGAGTGAGATGAGAAAATAGACATTAATCTCGTGTATGTATGTTCAGTTCAGAGCTGGAGTCAGGATGAGATTAGCTTAGTTTAGCATAAAGACTTGAATCAGAGGGAAACAGCTAGCCTGGCTCTGTCTAAAGAGAAAAAAAGACACCTGCCAGCACCTTTAAGACTCTCTAATTAACACGTATCTTAACAGAAATGTAAAGACAACAAAATTGTGTGATTTCATTCCCGAATTCATCTCTTTTTAACAAAAATCTGACTATTTCCACAGTCTAGCAGTTAGAGAGCCAGCCCAAGCCTCCATGGGGCCCTAAGCAAGATTCGATTTTGGGGCCCTCTATTTCTGCCAATAATATTGATTGTTGATCATTCACACACCTACTACAAACTCATTGCGGCTCTGGCAGTGTTGTTGACATTATCCTATTGTCAGCTAATGTGTCTTTACACATTTAAGGGGACGGCCCAGTTAATTACATAAACAATACCAATGCAATAATAATACAAATAATACATTCAATATGAATGAATAATGTCCAGGGTGTCACATATGGTTTTTAATCTCAAAATGTAGCACATTCAACTACAATAGTGACCTGGGTTTGATTTACACAACAGTCCAAATGGTAAAGCATTGTACTTACTGTAAAAGTGTCATCTGGTGAACCTGGTCTCACAGGAATCCGTGAAATAGCCACGGATTCGCTTAACTCAAAATCCGTGGAATAGCCACGGAATCACTCAAATTTCCGTGAAACTGTCACGGATTTCGCTACAATGCAAGTTAATGACAGTCATATCCCGTGGCTATTCCGTGGATATTTTTTCCTATTGGTTTGTTCCAAGTCACGTGACTTTTAAGGTGCTGGCGGTCAGAACAAAAAACATGGCGGACAGTTCTCTAATTTTTTGTGAAAAAATCAATATTTTGACTTAGTTTCTGCATAAAAATGGATTTTGATCACATTTCTAGCGAGAAATATATGTTTTATTTTCTAAATATTCACTCAGTGAATGTACATAATCACTTTGTATGTTGGAATAGCCACGGGATATGACTGTCATTAACTTGCATTGTAGCGAAATCCGTGTCAGTTTCACGGAAATTTGAGTGATTCTGTGGCTATTCCACGGATTTTGAGTTAAGCAAATCCGTGGCTATTTCACGGATTCCTGTGAGATCAGGTTGCATCTGGTATATATATATATATATATATAAGTTGTAGTGCAAGAACAACAATAACATGCAACAACAAATCAAAGACTGAGCTTTGGAGATGATGGAGATGGACCTAAGATGAAATACATACTTACATATAGACACATATTAATGAGATATATAAATGTCCCTTTAGGTGTAATTCTTGTTCTTATAAATTAAATGTATGGTGACAGTGTTTCCCTGCCCTGATGCTTTACCCACAGTGGAGCCTGGCTGATTCTCCAAAGGACTTTAACAGTGATCCTAGGGAAGTTTAACAGAATTTATGAGTTGAAGTAATAAAGAATATGTTTATTTTACTCACATAAATTACCATGCTCTGCAGCAAACAATATGTGCAAACAACATATTTCAAACTAAAACTAGTAGCCCGATGCAAAAACATATTGCTAGTAGCGCACTTTGCTAGCAAACAAAGTGACATTTTAATTCATGTTTGCTATCAAACATTAGCAAAAACTTTATTTTGAAGCCCAAAGAAAAAAGCCAAAATATATAGAGCCAACCCCCAGAATCAACGCAAAGTTAAGCTCAGTATTACTCAAATACAAACAAGTTAGCATGAATATTAAGCTATTTAACCGCCCAGTCAAAAGATACATTTCTCTCGTTTTTAACTGCTATAAACAGCTACACAGATATTCCATTACCAAGACAAGCAAACATACCTTCATCTTAGCAAGGTTATTGTAGTTAACGAAAACTAACGAAATAACGAAAACTAGAATTGAAAAAACATTTTCGTTAACTGAAATAAAAATAAAAACTAGAGTTTTTAAAAAAAATGATAACTAACTGAAACTGTATTGTGTGGTTACAAAACTAACTAAAATTATAGTGAAAATGTCCTTAGTTTTCGTTTTTGTCAACTTTTTTCATTCATAATTCAGTGTTTCTATTTGAACATGCAACACATGGTAAATATGTTTACTGAGACTGGGATGTCTACACCGAACCAAAATTCAAAACACCCAGAACTGTAAGAGTTAATAACCTTATTGGGGCTGAGATGATAAACCAAAGGAAATAAACGCAACATTTATTATGACCACATTGAATCTCGCACCCAACACATAGCCCATTACAAAAAAACTAAAACTAACACTAAAACTAATAAAAACTAAACTAAAAACTAAGGATTTTCAAAAAATAAAAACTAAACTAAAACTAGCAAACTCACTCTAAAAACTAACTGAATTTGAAAACAAAAATTCACAACAAAATTAAAACTAAAACTAATGAAAAATCCAAAACTATTATAACCTTGCATCTTAGCGTTGTTTCTCCTCTTCCTCTTTCTTTTCTCTGCCACTGAAGGATATGTCTTTTTTTGAGACATTGTTTTGCCTCTTGTGCTTTGGGTGAGCAGTGCACACTGCTCACTAGGCCTACATCAGCAGCAGCACTCTGTTCACATCAAATTGTGTTTTTGTACAATAATATATATTTGATCATATATAAATCATCACTCATACATGCAAAAAATAAAAATATATGTTTTTGTTAATTGCTCTTGGGGGCCCCTAGTGGCCATGGGGCCCTAAGCAGCCGCTTAGTTTGGGCCGGCTCTGCCACCACCAAATCCTGATGAAATATCTTTAGCTTCTAAATGCTCTTCTTTGATCACCAACTCATCAGTGAGGAACACGACTTACAGTATTATATAATTATGTAAAAAAATCTCATAAAAGCAATAATGAGCCTGCCCTTTAAAGATCTTTATTATTTTCTATATTCAGAAATGAATGTGCTTAATCAAACTGCGTCACACCAACATCAACAAATGAGGAAGGAAATATTAAAAAAGTCTCTACTGTAATGACTCAATAATTAAAAAAAGGTCTTAGGTCTCAATCAGAGCTTTAAACAAAAACTTCCCTGATGAAGATCTGGATGGTTCATAAAAAATGAAAGTAGAAATAAATGAATTAAAAAATAGATAAATGTAAAAATAAAATAAATAAATACATTTATACATAAGTAAATAATTGTGAAAATGAAAATAGAAATGTGGAAATAAGTAAATAAAAAAATGAAAATGTAGAGAATGTACAGAATGTACATGTTTACCTAAAAAAGAATAAAATAAATGTATATACAAGTCTTATATACGTCGTTTTATGCATTTATTCATCTATTTTTATTTATTCATTTCTATTTATGTCATGTGACAGAACTACCTAAATAATTTATAAAATTAATGTAAAAATATAGAATTTCCATTTTTGTTTTGCATTATATACATCATTTATTTTATTATTATTATTATTATTATTATTATTATTATTATTTCTACATTCATTAATTTATCTATTTTTACTTATTTATTTTTACTTATGTCATTTTCACAGAACTACCTTAATAAATAATAAAAATCAATGCAAGATATAGAATTTCCATTTGCATATATATATTTTTTATTATATTTATATATTTATACATATTATTAAATTCTTTATGTATTTATTTATTTATAATTGTTTTATCCTTATGTAATTGTTCATCCCTCATAGCTGTACAGTGCATATCTTTTTCCTATTGTTTCCCAAACATTGCACTATTTCTTGAAAGCTTCAGTTTGTGTGTATCACACAGAATCACTGCAGTGAGAAGCAGAAACTGGCCTTTTCTTTTGTTTTTCTTTCCATCTAGATGGTTGTTTCTCTCTTTGCTGCTGCTCGGAGCCCGTGGTGCTTTCAGGGCTCCTACCTGAGCCCGAGGCGCCGGCTGCGGCTGCAGACAGCATCTCATGATAAGTGACGGGTGTCAGCGGGGGGCGGTGAGGGGGAGGAGGGTGCCGGGCTAACGCCGTGTTGCTGTTAAGTGCCAGGTGACTCCGTGGTGACACTTTGATTTACTGACACAACTCGCAGTCACGGAGCTGCTGTAACATGAATAATATAATACAGTATTAATATACTCCGAGCAGGGGAAAGATCCTGACTGCTGGAGGCAAATAAAAATGATTTACAGTGTAAAAATAGAGAATTATTCATAAAACCTACCACATCAAATCTGCACATTGTCCTTTTTTATAGTAGCAGAAATATTATTTTTTACTATTACTATAAAACCAATCAGTGGCTGAAGAATTCAGATTACTTTATTGCAGTAAAAGTACTAATACCTCACTGCGAAATGACTCCACCACAGTAAAAGTACAAAAGTAGCCTATCAAATTGTATTTAAAGTGTCAAATGTAAAAGTACTCATTATGCAGATTGTTTTAAATATTCTTAACTTATTATTGGATTATTATTATTGATGCATTTATGTAAGCAGCATTTTACTGTCAATGTAGGGCTCATTTAGCTACTTAATATACTGTGATGTGCTTTAATTTATAATAATAATTTCAAATTCATCATGTTTTTATGTTAAATCTCGACCTGAAAAGTGACTAAAGCTGTCAGCTAAGTGTAGTGGAGTAAAAATATATAGTGATAAATAACAAATATTATATTTATAAAATATTGATATATAATGCCTCCAAAATGTAGTGGAGTAGAAGCATTTACTCAAATAACGTGCAAGTAGTTCAAAATTTTACTGAACTAGAAACCAGTGGTGGAAAGTAAAGAACGACTAAATATTATCAACAATAATTTACTTTTACTTTTAGTACTTTAGCTATGTCTTGATACTGTTACTTGTATCACTTCTAACTGAAATATATAGTTTAGTTATATTTGCACACTTCACGCATAAAAAAAAATGTAATTGCAAAATAATGTTTTTTTCATTTGAATTTATGGCATTCCAGAGTCGATAAAACACCCGAAAGTTTTTTTAATTTTGCAGAATTATGTTTCTATTTTTAATTTTGTAATTAAGAGAAAATCAGTTGAAACTATGTTTTAGTTTATTAATTTGTGTAAACATGTATAGTCTATACATAGTCTATATGTGTATCATTTGTTTTATTGGAATATCATTTGTTTTATTGGAATATTTCTTATGTTTCCTCTGTGCTGCTGTAACATGTTATAATCCTCCACAGGGATCAATAATACAGTCTGATCCTATCTTTGTGTTCAATGTAAAGATGATTGTGAGAAAGGATAAAAAAGGAGAGAAAAGAACAAACCAGAAGGAGAGAAGTGTGTGTGTGTGTGTGTGTGTGTGTGTATGTGTGTTATAATCCAATAACAAATAAGGATGTTATTCTGTTAGAAAGTAGCTGTTGTGCTTGCGGGTCTGCTGTGACATGGTTAAATGTCAGACCCCATCACTGCAGAGACTAATCGCATGAGAGTGGAGACACACACACACACACACACACACACACACACACACACACACACATATACGAGTATATAAATTGTTATTTTGATTTATTTTTAAGTTACTTCAAGTAAACTCAGATCTATCTATCTATCCATCCATCCATCCACCCATCCATCCAATGTACCCTCTCCATCCATCCATCCATCCATGCATCCATCCATCCATCCATCCAATGTACCCTCTCCATCCATCCATTCATCCATCCATCCATCCATCCATCCATCCATCCATCCAATGTACCCTCTCCATCCATCCATCCATCCATCCAATGTGCCCTCTCCATCCATCATCCATCCATCCATGCATCCATCCATCCATCCATCCAATGTACCCTCTCCATCCATCCATCCATCCCTCCATCCAATGTACCCTCTCCATCCATCCATCCATCCCTCCATCCAATGTACCCTCTCTATCCATCCATCCATCCATCCATCCATCCATCCATCCATCCATCCATCCATCCATCCATCCAATTTACACTCTCTATCTATCCATCCATCCATCCGTCCATCCATGCATCCATCCATCCATCCATCCATCCATCCATCCATCCATTCATCCATCCATCAAATGTACCATCTCCATCCATCAATCCATCCATCCATCCAATATACCCTCTCCATCCATCCATCCATCCAATGTACCCTCTCCATCTATCTATGTATCCATCCATCCGGAAAAAGAAATGATTAGTTTGCAACTCGACTATGCGTCCTTGAGTTTGAAACTTCCCAACACTAATATAAAAATAATGATAATAATAAATCTGATTTATATGGTGATTTTAAAGTTATTCAAGACATGAAACAAATAGAGATACAAAATACAGAGTACAAACAGAACAGAAATTAGAGCTTATGATTCTGTTCAGGTTTGGTTGTGGGAGTCAGGTCTTGTAAGCTGTCTTGAAGAGGTTTTGAGTTTATTTTAGAAGGAGCGGAGTGAGCTGATAGAGAGCCAGTGAAGGTGCTGAAGGATGGGAGTGATGTGAGTGGGTGAGAAACAGGGCAGCTGAGTTCAGGACATATTGTAGTTTTTGATGGTCGGAGGAGAGGAGGCAAAAAAGAAAGCTGTTGCAATAGTCCAGTCTGGAGGTTATGAAGGTATGAATGAGAGTTTCAGTAGCGGAGGAGGAGAGGGCCCGTACCCGACCGGACTACTGCTTTTATCACCAGGTATCGCTCTGGTCTGAGTGGAACATAATGAGACTGAAAGAGTCTCATAGAGAGCTTTCACAGCCCCAGACTGTTTGGTTTGTCTGAATCAGATTGAAATTGATACATTTTGTTGGTTTTGTATTCAGTCAGGTTTTAAAATTGCCTCGTGTCGCTTTAAATACTTCAAGAAACTTTGTTTTTCTGGCCTCCCTCCACAGTGAACGACTGCAAGTTTGTACAGTCGTATATACATTCCTCGGTTATTTAACCTCTGTCCTCACAGGATGATCTGTCCAATGGATTCCTCGGATCTTGCATTTTTTTATGATATAAATATTTTCTCTTCAGCCTTAAAATTTTGTTCACATCAGCCTCTGAAAGGCAAAAACAGTCTCTTAGGGAGCTTTCACAGCCCTAGTCCGTTTGCTTCATCTGAGTCAGAGTGAAACTGATACATTTGGTTGGTTTTGTATTCAGTCTGGTTTCTTTCATAGAGCAGAAATGTAAGTGGACCAAAAAAGATCTGCAGAGGGCCGTGTACAAAGCTGGAGGGCTGGAAATCTACTCACACCATTATTTCTTTTTGTTTGGTAAATAAACAAAGCAACATGGAACCGAGCGCAAACCGAGTCCGTTTCATTCTAGCGGCTGTAATCTGCTCTGGTGTTCACCAAACTAATGTGGAGTGAAACGGTCAGAAGGAGGTCCTGTTAAGGCTCCATTATTTCCACAGACGATGTGGAACCAGAGCAGCGATTTGGTTGATTTCCTTTAACTGGGTGGGATTCTGGTGGGATTACATTCACAGTGAATAGAACCACACTAGAGACCCTCACAGGAGGTCTGGGACCAAACTGGAGTACGACTGGAGTGTTCACAAGAGACAAGCGAACCGGAACAAGGATTTAACCACCATAGTTTGACTAAAACAGACTATACTTTGGGTTGTGAAAGCGCCCTTAAAGAGTGTAGTGACTCCAGTCCACTTGGTGGAATTATGCAGCTGTACGCTGGTTTGCTGACTTCTTATACATAGAAAGAGAAGAAGCAAAGGATGAAGCCTCGTCTTGGAGGAGCGCCAGGTTTTGATGCTGATCTGACAAACAGTGGAATCACAGTTTTTGGCCGGATGACCTGGTGCCGTTGGGCTGAGAAAGACTTTTCCCTCAGGCTTCTATCTATCTATCAGATTAAATTAATCCTTTTATTCATATTCAAGTTAGCGGAGCGATAAAAAGGAAGTAGAAGTTTTCCGTGCACTGTGGTACAAGACCAATATGATCTATATGACGATTTTTAATAGACAAAAGATTAACTTTTTGGGCATCATGCAGCACTGAGCAACTTTCATAGGAATGAACAGAGCCCCACCTCCAACACTGTATCCGATTCGAAACTATGGCCAAACAAAAGAAGAGCAACTATTAAATAAATTAAATACAGACAATTAAATTTCAAAAACACCAGAGAAGTTTTAAAATGAAGCCACCTTCAGGATCAACCTGGTCTCACAGAAATCTGTGAAATAGCCACAGATTTCGCTTAACTCAAAATCCGTGGAATAGCCACGGAATCACTCAAATTTCCGTGAAACTGACACGGATTTTGCTACAATGCAAGTTAATGACAGTCATATCCCGTGGCTATTGGTTTGTTCCAAGTCACGTGACTTTCAAGGTCCCAGCGGTCAGAACAAAAAACATGGCGGACAGTTCTCTCATTTTTAGTGAAAAATCAATATTTTGACTTAGTTTCTGCATAAAAATGGATTTTGATCACATTTCTAGCGAGAAATATATGTTTTATTTTCTAAATATTCACTCAGTGAATGTACATAATCACTTTGTATGTTGGAATAGCCACGGGATGTGACTGTCATTAACTTGCATTGTAGCGAAATCTGTGTCAGTTTCACGGAAATTTGAGCGATTACGTGGCTATTCCACGGATTTTTTGTTAAGCGAAAGCCGTGGCTATTTCACTGATTTCTGTGAGACCATGTTGTCAGGATTGAAGCGGCAGCAGAAGGATGAAAAGACAAAACACAGTAAAGAAAAGATCACATTTTGATTTGTCGTCTGTATTTTAGCCGATAATGAAACTGAGGATCATCTCAGGACATCTCAAGGGTTCGGACCTTGAGTCCAGTTTTGTTTTTTTGTTAAAAATAGCAATGAATAAATCACATTACATGGATAAAGAATATTATTGCTGCAGCTTTTTATTTTTTTATTTTAATCTGTGCAAAAAGTTTGATCGGTTTCTAATAGCTTTAATTTTTCCCTGAAGGGTTTTCATAAACTCTCCTCTGTTTATCATAAATCTCTATCTACATATTCATGAAGTCACTTCACTCGTCTCTTCAGCTTCCAGGTGTTAAATAACAGATTTTAAAGTCAGCGCAGCACTACAGAATATTTTTAGTGGAACAACGACGTGTGAGTCTGCAGAAGCGCGCGCTGAGTGTTTGGAGTGTGTGTTGGAGTGTGCACCTTTAGGACGAGCTGGAGGGCCGTTCAGCGGGACATAATTGATTTTGGGACGTGGATATTTACATGAGAGGCTGCTCTCGGAGAGCTCAGGGTTGCAGTTGTTAGTCATGCATTTATGCTCATTCTTTGAGAGGAGCTTTCTGCTGATGCTGCAGCTTTGCGGGGTCACTGAGTCACACTCTGCTTACACATTTCTCCAGAGGTTTTTTCTCCATGTTTGGCACTTTTTCAACTTGACTGGTTGTCATCGATGTTCACTCAGCTTCCTTCATCTGGAGATTAAAAGCTGTGGACTTTGAGGTCCTTCTGTTGGTGGCCTGTCTTGACTTTAAATTGATTTTACTTGTTTTCAAATCACTTCATGGATATATATTGAGTCATATATGTCTCACATGTTCACAAAAGAACAGGGTGGAGCGTGAGATGGACGGGCGGTTTGCTGCAGCGTCAGCAGTAATGCAGATTCAGAAGGAGCTGGACCAGAAGGAGAAGCTCTTGATTTACCGTCCATCTACGTTCAGACTCTCACCTCTGCTCCGGAGCTGTGGGTAGTGACCGAGATGAATGAGATGGATACAAGAAAACTGAAATGAGTTTCCTCTGGACTGGCAATATATAGAGAAATATCTTGCTGTAGGGGTGATTCAAACTTATTTACCACATGTTAATTGATCAAGCAAGGCTCCCGGTCTGTTTGTGAGCTTCACTCTGCAGCAGCTGAAGCTGGGGATATACTACACAACTTCCACAGTCTTTACAGATTTTGAAAAGACTTGGAGAACACGCTACATGGTGGTTTCAGCAGATGTTTGTGTGATGATTGACAGACTGATGAACACAAAACTGTTCCTGATGATCACAGACTGCATCATCTGTCAAACCGACTAAAGCAACTGAACCCATCAAACTCTCCACAGTTTCAAGGTTAAACAAACAGACCAGTTGGTGGCGGTAATGCATCAGTTTGTTGTTTGCCAATAAAACTTGAAGAAGAAGAAAAGGAAGAAGAAGTGAACAAACATGGACAACATTTGGCTCGCTGCTCCTCCGGGTCAATATATTCCCGCTACTTCCTGTCATCTTCTGGTGCCATTTCCTGTTTCCCTGTCGGCGGCACATGTTTACAGTTGGGTCGGTAATCAGTCCAGATCTGGCTCACGCATACTAACACATGTTTGACTGTCTTCAACTCATGCATACTGCGTCTGACTTTGCCCAACTGGGAATCATGGGTAAAATCTGACTAAAAATCTTGTTGAGTGGACAGCAGCTGACTGACAGCAGAAATGTACTGAAAATACTGATTTAATTATTATATCAGCTTCATGGGAAGACATCAACAATGTTTCTATTGATTTTATTCATCCGCCCAATGTTGCGGGCCTGATGAATCTGCATGTAGTAAAACAGGAATACAAACAGACCGGGAGTCAATAAACATTGACGCTGTTAATATGTTTAAACATGTACAAAGCGGGATATTTGTGTGATTTAAACAGCTGTCAATGCAAAGGACTTCACTCAACGTGGCAAAAATAGACTTAAGAGACTTACATGTAAAAAGACACTTCTAGAAATGTGTATTTCAGCCATCTGATTGTCTTCGACGCCTCCTGACTAAGGGAATAAAGGCCAGAGGAGTGAGGAGTCAGCAGTCAATAATGACATGAAACAGTATAAATTTGTCTCAAAAACTGTGAATCACAGAGTTCTTGAGCAGACAGACAGAAGAAAAGTACAAAAGAGTGACGGACAGGTACACACACCTACCATCAAACACATGTTCCCCTGCAACCGTCTGCCTGCCACAGATAACTATTCAATATATATATTACTCATAAATGGCTGATTGTGCACACTTTGTACTCTGTAAAATGATTCTTCAAACAGTCCTGAACCAACAAGCTGCAGATCAGAGAGCTGGCATTGTGTGAGTCACTCCTGCAGACAGTCATGTGGGCAGTTCTGGAAGAAGCTAAACTTTTCCTGTGGTTTATCTTTGAGGACTCGCTGAGAGAAAGAGGAAGCCTTCATCCCTCCGTGCTCTCTCCACCTCCTCCTCATCACTTCCACATGTGACATCAAATCACATCATCAATCTCTGACCGTTTAAAAATCCAATCCTGCTACCACGGGAACATCTCTTCTCTCTGCACCGAGAGCTTATTATCCACTCTGAGCCCGAGCTGATCACCTCTGAGGGTCCTCCTCCTCCTCCTCTCCTCTCCTCTCCTCTCCTCTCCTCTCCTCTCCTCTCCTCTCCTCTCCTCTCCTCTCCTCCTCGTCCATCTCTCCTTCTCCTCTTTCTCTTCCTCCTCTTCCTCCTCCTCCATCTCTCCACCTCCTCCTTTTCCGCCTCCTCCACCACCTCCTCCTCTTTCTCTTCCTCCTCCTCCATCTCTCCACCACTCCTCTTCTCCTCCTCCTCTTTCTCTTCCTCTTCCTCCTCCTCTTTCTCCTCCTCATTTTCCTCCTCCTCCACCTCCTCCTCCATCTCTTCTCCTCCTCCTTTTCCTCCTCCTCCATCTCTTCTCCTCTTACTCATCGTTAATCTTTCCTCCTCCTCTTTCTCTTCCTCCTCCTCCATCTTTCCACCTCTCCTCTCCACCTCCCCTCTCCTCTTCCTCCTCCTTCTCCTCCTCTTCTCCCCCTCCTCCTCTCCTCCTTTTCCTCCTTCTCCTCCTCCATCTCTCCTCCTCCTCTTTCTCTTCCTCTCCCTCTCCCTCCTCCTCCATCTCTCCTTCTCTCTTCCTCCATCTCTCCTCCTCCTCCTCCTCCTCCTCCTCCTCCTCCTCCTCCTCCTCCTCCTCCTCAAGGCCAGAAGCAGTCTGACTGCAGGCAGCTCTCGTATTTTTTGTTTGTTTTTTCGGTGCTTTTGTGTGTTTGTCTTCACCCTTCAGGCTGTGAACAAACAGTTTTTACTGCCTCAGAACATGTGTCACTGTCTCCATTTACCAAACTGATACAAATGGAAGATTACAGTCAGAAACTTAAAGTGAGATTATGTCAGTTTTTACACTCACAGGTTTCTCTGCTGCCTTGGACGATCAGTAGCTTATGGTGGCTCTTTCTTCACTCCCCTCTTCTCATTTCTCAGTCTGAAGATCCTTTAAATACTTTGTGTGTTGTCTAATATGAGCCAGTTGTTATATATTACGCCATTGCAGAATCTGTCTGAAAGGCGTAATGACAGCAAAGCTTCATTGGGACCCTTTTGCAGAAACGCAGTACGAAAAAAGAGCTTGTGACTGCACATTTTGGCCCGATCCAACACCCAAATCTTAAGCAACTTTGAATAAATATCACCTTCAGCTCAACCTCTCTAAGACGGAGCTTATCCCGGCCCGCCCAGCCACATATATGAGCCTATCAATGTTCAGCTTGGATTAATGCAACTTGTGCCCACAAGCTCTGCCGGGAACCTGGGTGTCATGACTGATGACCAACTGACCTTCAAGGTTCATGTGTCTTCAATTGCCAGATCGTGTCGATTCGCCCTGTACAACATCAGGAAGCTCAGACTCTACTGACCGAGCATCACCACAACTCCTGGTACAGGCCCTCGTGACATCACGCTTAGACTACTGCAACCAAAAATGATAAACATTAGATACCTACGAGAAAAAAAATCCCAAATTTATGCAAAACATCACACATTTCTGAGACAAAAAAAGTCACACACGAGAAAAAAAACCTAACAAATTTACCAGAAAAAAACTTGCACATTTAAAAAAAAAAAAATCACAAATGTACAAGAACCCCCCCCACGCACACACAAATTAACAAAGAAATCACAAATTAACAAGAAAAAAACAGAAATTTACAAGAAAAGAGCTCACACATTTATGAAGAAAAAACAACAAATTTACAAGAAAAAAAAAATCTAATTTACAAGACAAAAGCTCACAAATTCATGAGAATTTTTTTTGCTAATTTACAAGAAAAAAAATCAAATTTAGTAGAAAATAAATCACAAATTTACAAGAACTCCCACATTTCTTTTCACTTTTTTCTTTTTTTGCCAATGTGTAGTTTGTTTAGACAAAAATCTGAAGAGAAATGTGGGAGTTTTCAAGCCACATTCCTAAAAAATTGGGACGCTGTGTGAAACGAAAATAAAAACGGAAAGCATCCCATTTACAGTATTCACACAAAAAATCTTGTAGTTTCCTCAGCTTGAGTGGACAGCAGCTGGCTGACAGCAGAAATGTACTGAAACTACTGATTCACATAATTATTTTTCATGTCAGTTTCATGGGAAGAAATCAATGTTTATATTGATTTTATTTCTCTGCCCACAGTTGTGAGTGAGAGAAATCTGCATGTAGTGAAACAGGAACACAAACAGACCGGGAGTCAATAAACGTAGACAAGGTTAATAAGTTTAAACACAAACACAATGGGATATTTGTGATTTAAACAGCTGTCTATGCAAAAAAAACTTCACTAAATGTGACAAAAATAGATTTAACATGTAGAAAGACACTTCTAGAAATGCATCCAAGTTCTTAAAACTTCATAAAAAAGTAATCAGTTTGAACGTTAAATATCTCGTCTTATACAGTTGAATTTATCTGCAAATGATCACATTCAGTTTTATTCAAGTTTGAACTTATTTGCAGTCAGAGTTGTTTTCTGTCTCTGAGAAAGATCATTAACAGGATCTTTATATTCTGTACATAAATAGGTATTTGATCGTCCTATTCATGTCTCTAATTGTTGAACAGTTACATTTAATGATATTTAATTAATGTTTCACAAAATAAATGTTTCTGTTGTTGTAGCATTCTTCATTGACTGGATTAGTTTAAGTCTGTTAAAGCAGCTGCTTTTTAAGAAAAGAAGGTGAGAATGAAGGTCGTTTCATTCGTCTATATGATTAAATTCGTGCTTCGTTCACAGTTAGTGTAATGAAATGCTAATTGACTTTGTTACGGTTGACTTATTTCTTCATTTCACTGGAACGAAAAAGGGGGAAATCAATAACAACAAAAACAAAAAACATGGTCACCGGCCAAGAATTTCACAGTCGCTGCTTTAGTTCTAATTATCAAACATTCAGAGACTCTATCCTGCTGCTTTTTGTTTTTCTTTCCCATTAATTGTTTTTTAATCCCCATCATCCATATATAACAAACATATCAGACGGTTATTTGCTCCACATGCTGTTTGCTCCTGACTATATTCAGGGTTTCCTGCTGATAAACTGTACTTTTTTCACATGTAAAATCAGTTTTTTTGCAAGAAAATGAAGCATTTTTTTAAAAAGAATGAGCAGCGTGATTGATCGACACTTTTATAGCCTGATTAATGAGGTTTTATTGTTAAAACTGGCTCCAGAGAACGTTCATGTGTCGTTCTTACATAAAGTTTTACTCGAGACGTCCAGCTGTCTCCCAGGAGACACAACTCCACCATCACGTCCTTTAAACAGAAAGATTCTCCAGAAGAAGCTCAGCTCGCTCCAACATTTACTCATCTCCAATCTGGACTGTAAAACGTTTGAGACGGATTAATCTGCACACTCCCTCTGCTCATCTGTGTGTGTGTGTGTGTGTGTGTGTGTGTGTGTGTGTGACTGACTGACCTCTCTGAGTCTGAACATTTTCTCACTCCGTCCGTCTTGGTTCTGGTCAGGCTCGCGGCAGCAACAACTCTGTTATGAAATGTGATTTATTATTCATGCTCCCCTCAGGATGAACCATGGCAACTTCTAGGTGAATCTGAGCTCTATCATCGGGTCAACATGTCAACGTCTCCAACACTTTAGTTTGTATCAAAAAACCTGCAGAACTGATGAAGCTCCCATCAGCCTCAGCTGCTCTCTGTGCCGTAACAGATCAACCTAAAGAAAGATCCAGTATTCAAACTTAAAGGTATAATATGAAACTTTACAGCATTAAAATAAGTCTTTAAATGACTGCTTGATTATGGCAGAAATCAAAATCACAACTATTTTGGTCAATATTGAAATCATAATTATTTAATCTTGGTGAGCCGACGGTAAGCTTTCACAACCCAAAGTTTAGTCCGTTTAAATGGAACTATGGTGGTTCCAGCAGCAGAGGAACTTACCCGACCGGACTACTAATTTTACCACCAGGTGTGGCTGTGACTGAGTGGACAGAGTGGAACATAATAAGACTGAAAGAGTCTCTTAGGGTACTTTAACAACCCAAAGTCTAGTCCGTTGTAATCAAACTCTGGTGGTTCAATCCTTCCGTTCCAGTTCGTTTGGTCTCTTGTGAACGCTCCAGTTGTACTCTGGTTTGGTCCCAGACTTCCTGTGAGGGTCTCTGGGCGGTTCCAGCAGCAGAGGAACTTACCCGACCGGACTACTAATTTTACCACCAGGTGTGGCTGTGACTGAGTGGACAGAGTGGAACATAATAAGACTGAAAGAGTCTCTTACTTTAACAACCCAAAGTTTAGTCCGTTGTAATCAAACTCTGGTTGATAAATCCTTCCGTTCCAGTTCGTTTGGTCTCTTGTGAACGATCAAGTCGTAGTCTGGTTTGGACCAGAACAACCGGTCCCAGACCTCCTGTGAGAGGGACTCTGTTCTTTTTACAAACGGACACTAGTGTGGTTTGATTCACTGTGAATGTAATCCCACCAGAATTCAACCCGATTAAAGGAAATCAACCAAAACGCTGCAGTTTTATCAACATATTGCTCAGAATAACTGAATATTTCCTTGGTGGTAGCAGCATCAAGACTCTTCTTCTGTGGTTCAACAGCTGTCTGATCGCAGCACATCGTCTGTGGAAATAATGGATCGACACGTTGTTGCCTCAACAGGAGCTCCTTCTGACCGTTTCTCTCCACATTAGTTTGGTGAACACCAGAGCAGAATACGAATCAAACAGATGCTTGGTTCCATGTTGCTTTGTTAATTTCCCAACAAATAAGAAATAACTGTGCGAATAGATTTCAGCCCTTCACCTTCGTACTCGACCCTCTGCAGATCTTTTTTTTATTTGGTCTTACATTTCTGCAGAGGAGTGGACTCGAGTCATGAATTTGATGACTTTTGACTCGACATGACAAAAAGTAAAGACTTCACTTGGACTTCAGCCTGTTGACTTGAAAAGAATTGCTACTTTCCCAAAAAAAATACAGTGAAATATACTTTATCTCTGTATATTCTGAGAGGGAAAGAGCTGACTCTTTTTTAGAGTTTATACTCGTAAATTTGTGATTTTTTTCTGGTAGATTTGATTTTTTTTGTGAGAATATAATGTTGTATTAATCCAAAATTAGGGTATGAATGATTGTAAAAAAAATACCTTCAGAATATAGTTAGGAATAAATAAATAAATAATTACTTAATTAATTACCTAGTTTCTTTGTAGTTATAACCCAGAATAACAATTATTTTCAAACACAATTCCAAAAGTTTTATTTACCAATTATCTTTCTCTCACAAAAAAACAAATTTTCTATAAATAAGTATAAAATGTCATTACTTAAATACCCAATAACAACAGATATATTTATATATATATATACATTCATTATTGATAGA
>NC_081535.1:30468891-30473891 GCF_030273125.1 Centropristis striata
AAATCAATATCCAGCAACCCTGACAGTTTATTATTGCTCTTCCACTTCTCTAAAGTTCTGGTTCAGGACCTCAGAGCTCGTCTCTGGTCTCTGCAGGTTCTGTGGTTCTGCTGAGTCATCGAGTTGTGACCTGCAGCTCTCTGAGGCTGAGCTCACGGTCCTCTGACGGTGTACTACTCCTCCAGGTGGGAGGGAGCTGCTTTCCTTTTGTGAGCTTTTTTCTGGTAAATGTAGGATTTTTGTAATTTCAGTGTTTTTTCTTGTTAATTTGTGGAGGGTTTTCCTGTACTTTTGTGATTTCTTTTTCTAAAATGGGAGTTTTTTTCTTGTAAATTTGTGAATCTTTTCTCGTTAATTTCAGTTTTTTTCTTTTTCTTTTTTTTCTGTGATTTCTCTCTCTAAAATGTAATTTTTTTGGAATTTTTTGTTTTTCTCTCGTAATTTTTTCATACCCGTACAGTGATTTCCTCTAAAATGTGTGTTTCTTTATTTGTAAATTTTTTTTTTTTTTTTGTGAATTTGTGAGCTTTTTTGTTGTTAATTTCAGTTTTCTTCTTGTTAATTTGTGCCTTTTTTTCTCTATAATTTGTGAGTTTTTTTCTGGTTGTTTTGCCGGAAAACATTGTTGGGGAGAGGGACGTATGGGATACCTCGTTAAGTGTGCTGCCCCCGCGACTCGGCCTGGATAAGTGGATAAAAATGATGAAGACCTTTAACTACTGAGCTGTCAAGTGAACACACATTTTCAAAGGTTTGTTGAATGACTGACTAATTTGTCTCAGGAGGACATTTTTGAAAAACACTCCAGTCACAGTCACAGAGTGGTGTTCCAGAGTTATCACAGCGTTTGAGTTCAGACTCTGGCTGCAAAGAGCACTTAGACTTAATTAGCAGCAGATGATAATTTGCTGCTGTTGGAGTCGGTCAGCTCGGGCGAAAAATGAGACGTTCCTACGCTGCGTTTTGTTCCAACGAGTCGGGAGGAGAGACGAAAGGTTGGAACCGTGATTAATGTGGGTCAGAGCTTCAGAACCTGCAGGTTGAGGGAAACTTTTGGGTTATATTTGAATTAATTATATCGCTTTTGGTGAAGTTGATGTGACAGGTACTCTGTTATGTTATTACTATATGGATATATGACTGTTATTTAGTGTTCTTACTGCTGTTGATCACGTGAGAACCTCATGGTTTATAAGTCAAGACAAACTGTGACCATCATTTATCTGCAGTAACTATGGTGTAGAGATGTAATCTGGGGTTCTTTATTTATTTTATTTTTTTATAGTTTTTTTCCTGTAATCTTTTTTTCTGCTAAATTTTATTTGTTTTTCTTGTGATTTTTTTCCGCATGCATTTGTGAGGTTTTTTTTCTTGTTGATTTAAATTTTTTCTCATTAATTTGTTATTTTTCCTCTAACATGTGTGAGTTTTTTCTGGTAAATTTGTGTTTTTTTACCTTATGGTATAAGGTAAAAAAATCCCTTAGACAGACTGTAAATTCATGCTGTGCTCTTCTCTCCATGCTGTATGTAGTAAAGGTTTATGATTCCTAATACTGGGTCTGTATTTCTGCAGAGAATAAGCAACTCTCTACATTTTAGGTAAAATTTAAAGGATCTCATCCAAACTGGAACCCTACCCATCATTTATCTGCAGTAACCACGGTGTAGAGATGTAATCTGGAGTTCTGCAGAACATTGATGCTGTTTTCAGGCTCAGTTTTTATGGGTATTGTTGTTTAAAACAATCTGTTATTTTAATACATTATGGTTTTCTGTCTGTTTTTATTTTTGTGATTTTTTTCTGGTAAATTAGCTTTTTTTTCTTGTGAAATTTTTTCCCTTCTAAATTAGATTTTTTTTCTTGTGAATTTGTGTTCTGATTAATTTGTGTTATGTCTGGTAAATTTGTTTTTTCCCCATGAATTTGTTTTTTTCCCTCCAAAATGTGTGATTTTTTCTGGTAAATTAGATTTTTATTTCTTGTAAATTTGTGATTTTTTCTCTGGTAAATTTGTGAGGTTTTCTGGGTATACCCATACTGCCTTGCGTGCTCGAGTTTCATTTCGAACCTCCAGGCAGTCTGGCAACCAGAGAGGTTTCTTAGCCCTGTTTTAGGGATCCAATCACAGAGCGGGGAGGGACGGCAAGACAATGACGCGTACTACTCGGCACTTGAAAGCTTGTAGTTTTCTTACAGATCCAACATGGCTGCAGCAGACGCGAAACTCTCTTTAGCTGAAGATGGTGTTTTAAATAGTTTAGAGCGAAAGTTGAAAGGCAAAAGGTCTCTCGGCGGCTCCGCTGTCCCCCGACTCGCAGCGAGATAACCGGCGTTACGGTAGCGGGGCTAATATCGGTAGCGTTCCGCTACCACACCTAAACCACACCTCCTCTACAGAGAAATGAACAGCTGGTTTCCAGACTAATCTCATTTGTGATTAGTCAGGTGATAGCCAGGCTAGAGGTTTTCAGTTTTTTGGGGTAAATTTGTATGTTTTTTCCCGTAATTGGTAAATGGACTTATATAGCACTTTTGTAGTCGCTTTGCGAACATTCAAATCACTTTACACTACAGACTGTGCTCATTCACCCGTTCTCACACACATTCATACTGGTGGCAGAGGCTACCCTAAACGGTGCCACCTGCCACCATTGGGAATTCATTCTCACATGATGAACGCAGCATCGGGAGCAATCTAGGGTTCAGTATCTTGCTCAAGGATACTTCGACATGTAGGCTGCCATGGTCAGGGATCGAACCACCAACCCTCCGATCGGTGGGCAACCCGCTCTACCAACTATAAGTCAAGACAAACTGTGACTTCTGCAGAGAACAAACATGCTGCATTAAGTAAAGGTTTATTGTCTGTATTTCTACAGAGAACGAGCAACTCTCTACATTTATGGGCAGTTTCTGCAGGAGATCTTTGTTCTTCTCAGGCTCAGTTTTTATCATCACTCTGTTATTTTATTACTTTATGGATTTATGACTGTCCTTTAGTGTTTTTACTGCTTTTGTTTATATGAGAACCTCATCAGGACAAACTAAGTTCTGCAGAGAGCAGACTCCATCATCAGCCTTCTCTTCAGGCTCAGTTGTTCTGATCGTTGTTGTTTAAAAACATCTCTCTTCTCCCGGCGCGTGGAGTCGAGGTGCAGAGTGAAGCCCACACTGAGAGGGGCCGTGATGACTGTGATGGCGGGGACGGCGCTGCGGAGCGGCTGTGGGCGGAGGCTACGAGGGGTTGTCCACTTCACAACTTTAACGCAGTCACACTTGGATCAGCGTGTGGTGTTCTGGCGTCCTGCTGCGTGAGCCTGAAATGTAAATTAAAACCTGAGAGGAGCTCTCACACACTCGTACTGGATGTGTGAAATGATGCTCAGAAAAACAGCTTTCTGTCACATTTATCTGTACTGATGTATGAATTATGTATCATCTTTTGATGGATCGATCTTTATTGCTCCCGTGTCTTCAGGAGACACAGGCTCACAAATGTCCTTTTTATTCTGACACAACAGGCGCTATCAGACAAATGAATCACTCGCTGTGAAGATGGGCGCGGGGTTTAATCGGGCGCCATTAGGAGCGCTGCCCACGGCCTCCGGGGAGCTCCCACACCGCCACTCTCCCCTCTGAGACCTGACGTGGGTGCTGGTAATTCTGCCTGGCGGCGGGGAGCCTTTGTGCTGCTGTCTCTCTCTGTCGCTCTGATGTTTCAGTTCGGAGCAGGAAGTCGTGCAGCGGGAGGCGGGACGCCGCCGCGGCGCCATGCACACCTGGACACACACCGGGAACCCACACACTTTGATTTGCATGTTTTTACTGCTATAAATGTGCATTTTCTTATTATTTTCTTCATAGAATAAGATTGTACACACAGAAAATTATGATGAAATATGATGCACCGTTACAGATTACACATCCTTTACATTAGGTATGAGCAAAAAATGGTGAAAACTCCAAAATAAAAATTGTATTTCCATTTTCTGCTATTTTATACTTTTAATATTGTACATTTTACCACAATTTGTTCATATTTTCTTTTTTTTCTTTATAGATTAATATTGAAGAAAAACAAAAAAAGACTTAAAATTAATGTTTCAGCAAAAAAAGGTGAAAACTCAAATCATGTTAATGCATTTAGATTTTTTTTTCTTATTTTCTTTATAGATTAAGATTGAAAATACTAGTTTTATTAGTATTTCCATTTTCTGCTATACTATGCACTTCCATTACATCTCAGAGGGAGATATTATACTTTTTACTGCAGTGCATTCATATTTTATTAAATTGTGAAGTTATGATAAAATATGATGCACCTGTACAGATTACACATATTTTACATTAGCTATGAGCAAAAAATGGTGAGAAGTCATTTTTTATTAGTATTTGCACTTTTGCTACTTTATATTTTAAATATTGTACATTTTACTGCAATACATTCATAGTTTCTTATTTTCTTTTTAGATTAAGATTGAAAAATTATTAGTAGTATTTCCATTTTCTGCTACTTTATACTTGCACTTATACTTTTTACTTCTTTTTACTTAGAAGAATGTAAACAGAAAATTATGAAATTATGATACAATATGACTTTTCTGTCTTTATTAATTTTTTCTTTATTATATATTATTATTTTCTTCATTATTATAATAATACTTTATATAGTTATCATTGACATTACTATTATTATTCTCTTTATTTTTTATTTACTTTATATTAATTATTTTTTATTAGTTATAATAATTATATATTTTTTACTTTCTTTATTATTTTTACTTTATCATTATAATACGGTTTTATAGTTATTATTGACAGTATTATTAACATTTTCATTCATTTAAAAATGTTTTACTTGCTTACTTAGATCTTAATGTATTTCTGTCTCGATCGTCTGATGTCAATCATTTATATATCAAAATTTGACACACACGTTCACACATTCACACATACACACACACACACACACACACACACACACACATACACACACA